>NC_087203.1:18728312-18745931 GCF_015104395.2 Macrobrachium nipponense
TATATAGATATATATAATATTAGAGATATATATTATATATATATATATATATATATATATTATATATATATACATATAATACATATATATATACATAATATAGTACATATATACTAACATAATATCTATAATATATTATATATATAGTATAAATATATATATATATATATATATATATATATGTGTGTGTGTGTGTGTGTGTGTGTGTGTGTGTGTGTGTGTGTGTGTGTGTGTGTGGAAGTGTGTGAGCGCCGCACGTATGTGTGTATTGACTGTAATTATAGGTCGTTGAAAGTTTGAAAGTCATATATATTTATCAGTCAGTTCTTAAATCACCATAAATATGACTCGAGAACATACACGAGTACTTTGCATTTTATGAGTTTATCTGACTGATATCTATAGAGTGGTGTCAGTATGATTATGGCCATCGAGTCAGAAAATATTTCTTACTTTAGATAACTTCAACGAATGAAAAAGACTATCTTTTCTCTATATCTTCATCCATTTGATACATTCATTATGAATACTTCCGGACTGTACGCTTACAAAATTTTAAATACTCGAAAAGAAAAATAGGAACACTGAAATATCTTGTAATTCTGAAAAAATCTTTTGGTGCCATGAGAAGGAAATGACTATATATTTCATGACACGAAAGGATTTAGAGAGGGAGCAGAAAATAAAGAGAAATAAAATTTGGTTAAAGTAGAGAATAAATTTCCTTTATCTCGATTCTACAATAAACATAAATAAATGAAAAAAAAAACAATGAATTATAAGGCAATAACTGAGTTTTCTTGGTCTACAGACAAAATTCCCAAACACAGGAGATACAATACATAGCAAGAAACAAATCAAGCGAGATCTCTTCCTAAGTTCACCCGCATCTTTCAACCCCAAGAGTTGGAAACAATTCAGACATCAGGAGAGGTTAAACTTTTACGCTAGACACAATTCTGAAGAAACTCAAAACAGGTCCACCATTGCGAAGTCAAACTGGAGTTTGTGACTGCCGTCCATCTCATTCCAAAGTTCTCTTAATTAAAAAAAACAAAAGAAACAAAACGTATTGCGTGTGCATTCGCTACTGGAGGATTTGAACTGAATACCAAAATAGAACTCATAAATCAGGAGGGGTTGATTGTTAAGAGTTTACTAAAGATAGTAGTCCTTTAAAAGACCTCTGAACTTGTCGGACATTTGATGCAATTATTTAAACTAGGCACATTTTATTTTTCCATTCCACATATTAGTATAAACAGCGCTTACACAGACACGAGTAAAAAGATAAACTTCATTGTATAAAAAAAAAAAAAAAAATTGCATATCAAATGAGGTACTATAGAACCAAGTTCCATTTTCGTTTTCCGAATGGTTTACGTGCTCGCCTACCGATTCGGTAATCCCGAGTTCGGTTCCCCACTCTGCCTACTTGGAATCAGGGGAATTTATTTCTGGCAATTAGAAATTAATTTCTTGATATAATGTGGTCCGGATCACACAATAAGCTGTAGGTCCCGTTGCTAGGTAACCAACAGCTCGGTGGTCTGGTTAAACTAAGATAAGACAGAGATCGAAAACTACACAGTCATTTAACAGGCATAGCAGGGATCCATGATGGGCCAAGCTGCTTCACCGGAAAGAGAGCATATGTTAGAATTCTGATGACGTCCTGTTCCGAATTCTTCCCAAAAGATTGTGAAGCCTCACGAGTTGGAAACTATAGCAAAATCCAGAGCTCTTTGCAGCTTGGCCCCACCCACTTCACGCCAGTGATTGGCTAGCTCTCGAAAGGGGAATGGCGTCACTAATTTTAACCGTCCATATGATTACCAATACGGATTAGACTCCGTCCGGTCTTGTTGAGTTCCGTACATGTATGATGACACCACAGATTTGAGTTCCCGGAGTTGTGGAGTCTGCACTTGATATCTCTGATTATATGATGATCTTGTATCATTCTGTCTGTGCATTATTTTTATCACGTGTAGCCTAAATACACAAGCATTTTACTTTTTTTTTTTAAATTGGTGTTGGGCTGATAGATAAGTAGTTCCACACAGACACATTAATAGAAATGAATCATAGGCTTATGCAACCAGTTCTGATATTATGGCATTAATCTCATCATAATCCTGCATGTCAGATGTTAATATCATTCGTTTTTATTTACTACCAATACATTAGGTCTTTAAAAATAAGAAACTCAAAATAAAATCAGAATGAAATCATATAAAAGACCGTAATACATTACATCACTCTTCGCCAGTAATAGGTAAAAATAACGAGTCTTTACGAGAATTTGGATTTCAGTTTAAAGGTCTAAAGCAGAGGCCAGAGACGAGTATTTGCGCGAACAAAAACTTCATGATAAGGATATAGTGAAGGCAACCCCGTGTGGAAACAGACGTCCGGAAAACCAGAAGTGGTGGTTTTGATGGTCATTTCAACTCAAAGGGAGGCGAAAGAGAAGGAGAAAGTGCAGTTGGCAGGTATGGAATTCAAGGAGATATCACTCGAGAGACTTTCTGGAATATTTTTTGATAAACATGATTTTATATACAAACACATATATATACATGTATACACACACACACACACACACACACACACACACACACACACATATATATATATATATATATATATATATATATATATATATATATATATATATATATATAGATAGATAGATAGATAGATAGATATAGATAGATAGATAGATAGATATATATTATATAAAACGTGGAATCTTGCAAAATAAATTTGCAATACATTTTAGGGTAATGCCGAGAAATTTTGTTATTTTCGCTCCCTCTATTCTAAATATATAGCATTCCTACATTTCTATAAGAACCTATTTTATGTTCAATTTAATTTTTTTTTTATTGGAATACAATAAAAAATTAAAAAACGTACCATAAATTACAAAAAAGCATAGAACGATATTAATATTTTTGATCTGTAAGGTCAGAAGCTACATTGCCTCCTTTCATCTGCTTACCGAAGTACGAATTACCATGAATTCAAAAGCCTGGATTAAGAAGTAGGTACAGTCGCAAAGGGAAAAGTTAGGTCTCCTGAATAAAAAGGACACTTTCGACACGATTTCTTATTCTATTATGTTTCAATTTCTTATTCTATTATGTTTCAATTCGAATACATAACGTGAATGTAGTCGTAATATACATTCCTTTGTACACCTGTTTTGACAAGTTTTCAAACTTCTGAAAGCGAAGCATCACAGACACATTATTCAAGCTTACCGTCACAAATTTGACAATATTTATCAGACTTGTTGAGCTTCATTTATTAAGTTGCACTGTGAGGAAAGATAATGGTCAAGACGATTGCTTTAGATATATCAAATTCACGAAAAAAATTTAAAGTGCTCATGAGTTTGAATAGGTAAATGTATGAATATTGAATTAATTCCTATGCTCTGTATAATAATGAGCGTTACTCATGTTTTCCTTCAAGATTACTGGGACGCGATTAGAGGAGTTGCCTAAACACTCGGCGTTATTTATATCTCCTTTCCTCACTAATGTCGAAAGCACGCGTTTCCTTTCAATACAATCCGAGGGAAGTAGTTAATTGTTTGGCTGCTTGGATCTCGTGTGACACATCTTCAAATCCTCCCTCATTCTCACTATGAAAAATCTATCATAAATGAACTACATCTCTCCATCAGGTCTCTTTCGGCGGAAAAACTCAGCTAGGAAAAGAATGCTAATAATGCCAAAGGAGGAGTAGAGGGGATACAGGGAAATAAGTCCCTGTAGGTCTCAAGGGTAAAAAAGTCTCAGCACATAGTAAGCAGAAGTATGAAAAGCTATGGAAGGTGTTAATCAGGATTAACGTGCAAGTTTAAAGGTCAGCTGATTAAGAAAAGTAGTTGTGCAAGTGATAACGTGATGGGAAGGAAATAAACCGGTAGCTCTTTCTGACATAATTATAAAAGTAAGAATGACTGCATTCCTAAAATTGATCATTTTACAGGAATAAACACACACCAAGAAAACACCGATGACTCTTTTATCACAGAAAACAGATATATCGTGAGAGAGAGAGAGAGAGAGAGAGAGAGAGAGAGAGAGAGAGAGAGAGAGAGAGAGAGAGACGTGAAGAGTTATCTGTTTGATGATGAAAGTTATAAAACGTTTCATGTATTCTGTCAGCTCTGCAGTGAAACTAAAATTCAGATACGAATGTAGCGACATTAATGTACTGGAGATGAAAGGTCGTAATTAGTGCCAAGCAAGTTTTCCCAAAATGGAATACCTTTTGTTTAGAAAAAACAGATAAAGAAAATAAAATATGAAATACAGATTGCGTATATGTGTATATTTATTATATAGAGAGAACAGTTTACTAAGGAATTCAACACGCAGAGAAAGAAGTGAGCGCCCTGTTTAGCTTAAAAGTGATTCATGAAATGTTAGGTGTTTTTTTCTCCATCACACTTTGATTTTTTTGTCGAGCTGCAAGGAATCTCAGGCAAATGTATAGGCATTGTAGTGGATAATAGTGAATAAAATAAATGAAATACGTTGATGTTCTGAGATGTGCATAACTGATATGGAGATTGAGCAAATGACAGAGGAAATATTGTGATACAAACCTATTTTTTCATAAGTTAGTACTGATGAAAAGCACCAGCGTGCCTTAAGATGATTTTCACGGATACTCAGGCAACGAAGAGACGTTTTCTAATATGGCATGACATTATTATAATTGTTAAATATATCTTAGTTTAACCAGACCACTGAGCTGATTAACAGTTTTCCTAGGGCTGGCCCGAAGGATTAGATTTTTTTTTTTTTTTTACATAGTTAGGAACCAATTAGTTGCCTATCAAACGAGACTTACAGCTTATTGTGTTATCCGAACCACATTATATCGATAATCAATTTCTTATCACCAGAAGCAAATTTTTCTGACTATTATCTTAAAAGTAAAAAACCCGAGAGCTATTAATGGGCTGTCATTGAAAGGTTTCACTAAACATTTATCTCTATTCTGACAGTGAACGTCGTTAGACAGCTTCTAAACAATGCAATCATTCAACAAGTTTCCACATCTTCATGTTGATGTTTCAGTTAGTTATTTTTACCTTATCCATTATACTAAATTCAACTCTTTGCACCACAGTAAGACTGAATACTGTGATAACAGTTTATCAAATTCTCCAATTTTCTGGTGTTGACAATTTAAAGACATTTTGTTAGCTCACAAAATGGGGTCACAAAGAAAATAAATATAAAAAGTTCAATGACTTACCCTTTAGATACCCTGGATTCCTAACCCAATAACCGCACTAAGTGTTCCTTTCATTGGCATTTCACGCATGAAATACCATTTTCTCTCTCTCTTTGTGCGAGTCATGTCCAGAATTGGAAACTTCACATATAATCAGAATGTGACTTTTTCGTCTCTCGACCAAGGGAGACTGAGTGAGAGAACAATCAAATAAAGTTTTTTTTTTTTTTTTTTATTGAACATCGTGTCCATATTAACCAATGAGGCAATTACTGGTAAAAGAACTATAATCACCTATGAACGAATTCTCATTTCATTCACGCTTAACTGGCAATCAGTTCAAGAAATGGAACAATAATGGAACATATATCAAGAAAATTACTTCTGTGAATGAAATGATAAGCAAGCGGTGAGGTACTATTTTCCATCAACTACAGACTAAGCGAAGTTTCATGAACGCAATATTTTTTTATAACCAATAGATAATATAGTGTACAAGTCCGAGATGACTATTCTTCCTTGAGAAAGAAAAGTTGTAGATTAATGCTATGTCTATGGAGACATGAAAAAAAAAGAAAAAAAAAGAAAAAAAAACTAGAGAGTACTCTGGCATTCACGCGTAATGATTTACTGCCGGACACCCAGAAGCTCTCCTTCTGGTACAGATAACATGAAGACAATAGTTCGAATTAAATTTCGCAGTTTCGGAGTGAATTTGATGAACATGTTGGGATCTTTAATGAAAAGAATAAAGTTACCAGAACTAAATTCCTGAAAATTCTCAAGAGGCCGGCGTCCAGCTAATCTGTCAGTGATAATGAATGAATAAGTAACAGTCTCCGTTTCACAAGCGCTCATTTGTCTTTGCTATGAATCCTCTTCGATAAATTCATAAGGTTTCTTCGTCTGAGATGGTTAATCGAATTTCACGGGAAAGTTATTTTCAACAAAAAGAAGAGCCCTAAAAACAAAAAAACACTGCAGAGTAAAAACCCCACTCAGCGGGTTGCTTCCGAGAGATATTAAAAAGAACCTTTAGTAACCGAGGAACGACAGACTAAGTGCAAAGGGCCATTACCTAATTAATGTCCAATTGGATAGAAGAATTCTGCGAATTTAACGACGGAACTAGTTTTTTTCTTTTTTGTCATATGGACTCCAAGACATGAAGTTCAATTTCATTTTGTGAGCGACCTATAATTTTGCAAATCTTTGGCGTTTAAGTGTGTTTTTACAGATCTTTGAATGAGTGCGACTATTAGATTGTTCTGACAGCGTACTTCCTGTCCTGAAGCTTAATCCTCTATGAGAGCACAAGCGCACTTTTAGTCGTCTTTTTGTACATTCCACATAGGTCCCTCGACCACCTCTGGGGCAAATATATTTGTGCACGTTGAATGTAAACAACGGACTAGCTGTCTTTGTATCTGAACAGAGAACCAAAGGTAACCGAGTTCTTAAGTACGTGTAATCTGTAGATTAAAATGTAGCTAGACCTGGATTCCTCGAGTGAGACTAACCTAATGTGTGTGTACACTACACCATAATTTATTTTCCCTGGAAATTCGATAGTGTGTGGTAGATTTATTCTAGCGTGTCTGCCCTACCGTTAGTGTACACTGGAGTGCATATGACCATTAAGTTTCAGTTCAGACTTGAGAGGAATTCGTGGGTTTGGTTTGGGTGGGAGATGTCACGGTCCAGGGCACCTAGTTTGTCCCAGTGCAATAGGCCAACAAGTCAACTATTTCAAGGAGGAGGGCCGTATAAATAGTGGAATAATCTGATGGTGGGCAATTGATGTATGGTAGGTACCTTATCTTGCTTGTGGGACCTTTGTTGTCGTGAGAAGAGAATCAGATCATCCCAGGCCGGTATCGTTGGATATCAGTTGCACTAGACCGTGCCAAACAACTATATCAAGTCTGTCATCACAATACCTGACATCTTTTCTGTCAAACATACCGAGATCCCACAATATATAGTCAGAGCGTGACTTTATCTTTAACGTAGTGATGGACGTTATAATAGAGGAAGTAAGGGAGGCAGTACCATGGAGTATATTTTATGCAGATGATATTGTTCTGTGCGCAGAGAGCGGGGAAGATCTGAAATGAAATTGGAAAGATGGAGACAAGTACTGGAGGACAAAGGAATGAGAATAAGTAGATCTAAGATAGAATATATGTGTACCACCACTGAGGGGGATGATAGAGAAAGTATTCAGCTTGGTGGGGAACAAATAAAGAGAGTTGATAAGTTTAAGTATTTTGGATCTTTAGCTAACGCTGAAATACTACCCACTCTATGCCCGTAGAAGTCTATCAAAGATCGCCATCAAAGGATTATCAACCAACAATACCAAAATCAAAAAGACAATACTTCTGAACTGATGAGGACAGATTTCAACGATACAACAAGCCTCACTGAAAGCCTGAACCAAGTGCATTGTGGGATCTCGGTATGTAAGACAGAAAGAAGTCAGGTATTGTGATGACAGACTTGATATGTTGTTGGCACGGTCTAGTGCAACTGATAATAATCCGTCGATACCGGCCTGGGGGTGATATAATTCTCTTATCACGACAACAAAGGTCCTACAAGGATTATTCTACTATTTATACGGCCCTTCTTAAAATAGTTAACTTGGCTTATTGCACTGGGACAATAAAGCCCAATAAATCATCTGTGCTTACTTGAGGATATAAATGTCCCATCGATCATACTAAAAACAACTGAAGAATTCAAATCTATTGGGAAAATGCAATCTGCCACATTCTGCTTCTGGTTGGCTTTTCTAAGTGCTGCAGACATTCTCCTTGAACTACTTAAGAGCAGATAGAAAGGCCAATTTTTGAACTAGAATCTGAAAGCAGTTTAAGAATTTGAATACCATGTTTCTTCTTAACTGTAAGAATAATTTATGCTCGTTATACCCGTTTACCTTGTTTAGAAGTCGAATTTAAAAAAAACTGGACCCCTGAAATGTTGCCATACATTTTGATGAATGTGGCTTTTAACTTGAGGATGGGGGTTCCTGGGTAAACAGTTTAGTGGGTGGGTCACATAGAATCAAGCACTGAAACAAAATATCAACTGTGAAGCAAAGAGCAGAGTTTGAATCATTGGTTTCACATTGAGAAAAGGTACACTGATGCTCTGCCTCCTTACAGAATACGTGACTGGAGAGTACTCCCCAGAGTTTCAGTGCAATATGCCAGACACCAAAATAGCCATGAAGAACTTGGGACAGCACGACAAAGTAAGGACCAGAATGATGTCACAAGGATAAAAGAGCTCATTGCTGATCAATCAATGTCGGTATCCTTTTGACATTGATTCTGTCCCAACTGAATTAGTGAATATAACCACTGGCCTATTATAGCAAGTGAGGAGGTTTAAAATAAATAAAAAGTAACTGAGAGATGTAGAAAAAGAAGTATCTACGATGGAAGACTATATCAAAAAGATATTAGTAAAAGTAAAAAAAAAAAAATGTAAGTTTCTAGGAGCCAATCACGAAGATTCCACTTGCAACATTTTTCTCCAATGAAAAATTCTCTCTCAAACAACAAAGCGAAGGAATTACAGGTTGACACTGAGACTATTCAGACGATTACTTGTTTTCCAACATCAAACAACACGCCAATAAATGTAAACAAAATACACAATACAAAGATTCTGAAATATTGCGACGGGCACCAAATGGCCAACTATTGACAATCCTGGAATCCTTGTTTATTAAAAAACTTATTCCCCAATTGAGAACGCAGTCTTCCTGGACAATTCTTTATCTTACATGAGCTGTTGCCGTCATGTATTATTATGTCTAGTATTTTATCTCAGCGCTTTTAATGTTAATTTTTGTCTTTATAGATTGAAAATAAAATCTTTGTGTTTTGAAACGTCGCAATAAATGTATTTTAAGGACCACCTAATATGTACTTCCTCTTTCAAACGTCTATTGTTCGAGTTACTAGTTACCACCATATCTTATAACTGTAACCTTAATAGTGTATTGTACACTTGATGTAATATATATATTATAATATTATATTATTATTATATATATAGATATATATAATATATATATATATATATATTACTGTATATAATATTTTATTTTTGCGTTAAAAGCAATTGGTTTAGTGGCATCAAAAGTAAGTTCTTGCAGGTTATCTTCATACCTAACGAAGTTTTTTCCGATTCTCGTTCGTCAATTTCTGGTGAAAAATACGCAGACTTCCTTCTTCCATTTATTGAATTTTGTCACGACGCTGTTTCGCCTTTTGGCATTATCAAGCGACTACTGACTTACAATCGGCCCTTTCGGCCTATTTATCTCATCGTGTGGGAGGTATGACCTTGAGGTATGGGTACCTCAAGGTCATACCTCCCACACGATGAGATAAATAGGCGGAAAGGTCGATTGTAAGTCAGTAGTCGCTTGATAATGCCATAAGGCGAAACAGCTGTCGTGACAAAATTCAATAAATGGAAGAAGGAAGTCTGCGTATTTTTTCACCATAATTGACCGAACGAGAATCGGAAAAAACTTCGTCGGTATGAAGATACCTGCAAGAAACTTATTGATGCCACTAAAGCAATTGCTTTTAACGAAAATTGCATTAGAGAAAAACTATGCCTAAAAGTATATATATATATATATATATATATATATATATATATATATATATATATATATATATATATATATATATATATATATATATATATATATATATATATATATATATATATATATATATATATATATATATATATATATATATATATATATATATATATATATATATACATATATATATATATATATATATATATATATATATATATATATATATATATATATATATATATATATATATATATATACTGTATTTTTAAACTGTTCAAACGGTAATGCTTTCAGTATTGCGATGGAGTTTCATCATTATTAGTAGGATTTAGAATATGCCTCGAAAAGGGAGGATTCAAGTTTCAATTAGATTGTTATAAATATAAACCTGGCTTCGACAGCGCTTCAAATATCCGCATCTGCATCGGTTATCCGCAAATTTTAAAGAAAAGATTGATAATCATATCCACATCTGCAAATCCCGTTTTCAGACATCCATTAACATCTCTTACACACACACACACACACACACACACATATATACATTTATATATATATATATATATATATATATATATATATATATATATATATATTATATTATATATGTGTGTGTGTGTGTGTGTGTGTGTGTGTGTGTGTGCGTGTGCGTGTGCGTGTGTACTACACAGCATCAGAGAAATTCATAACTTTTTTTTTAAATATGGTAATATCCACTATAAATAATTACTCGAAAAACATATCTTTAAAAATAACTTTCATTGCAAAGGTCACTATTATAAAACATATAATATAAAATTACGGAAAAGAAACAAAAAACGCCCTTAAATTTGTACTCAATATTGTTAACTGCATCGAGTCCGTCCGCCATCATTTATGGGGAAAATTTTATAAGTTCTAAAGAAGGAAATACCCTGGATTTTACTGAATTCGTTCTTACTAGTCTCATCTGAAATACTACTCGGGAGCAGTGCGTCCACTGTATTAACAACTTGTTGCTACTTCAAAGTTTTGCTGCATTAGGCACGACAGCAAAAATAACATTTTGTATAATAATGGATTCACCTTGGGATGAAGCTTAGTGCGTTTCGTGGCATCAAGTGTCAGCGACTCAGCATCACGGAAAGTCCTGCAATGAGATATTTTATTTTTTTTATTTTATTATCTAAGAGTATAAGTTTTCATTGCAAATATAGCACATGGACTGGACTTTCAAATATCAACGTCTACGTAAATAAAAATGAGAAAGTTAAATGAAAAGAGAACTTGTTTCATGATTTTAAGCACACAAAACCATCTCGACTTACGTCGTGCTTTTCACTCCCTTCCTACCTTATAATATAATATACTTTATTAAGGCTTTCTATACGTATGTCCATGAATGTGAGTATTATAACTAAAACAGACATATATATATATATATATATATATATATATATATATATATATATATATATATTATTACACACACACACACATGTATATATATATATATATATATATATATATATATATATATATATATATATATATATATATATATTATTACACACACACACACACACACACACACACATATATATATATATATATATATATATATATATATATATATATATATATATATATATATATATATATGTGTGTGTGTGTGTGTGTGTGTGTGTGTGTGTGTGTGTGCGTGTTAACAAAGATATCATTATTTAAAGTTATCTGAAGCGTTATTTCAGCCAAAATGCACTTGGAACTAAAATGTTGGGTGTTCAAATCTGCAACCCAGATATTTTCTTTTCTTTAAGTTTTTATTCAATAAATTATTTACAAAACATTACAGTCAAATCCAGAACTACATATATTTTCATCTAAAATACATTGCGTTTGATGTTACAAAATTCTTTGTGAAATACTTTAAGAATTTCTTTTTTTTTATTCTATTTATAATCTTTTATTCTATTTATATCAAACATTCAGGTACACTCTTGTCTTTGAACAACCATATATTTACATATAACTGACAAAATTAAAGTTGCAGTATTCCTTTGTTTCCTCGATGACTCTGGGAAATCAAAATACATAATTCTAACGAAATGCAGTGAACAAAATTGCAAAATAGCTTCAAAACTCCTTTTAGCCATATCATTACATTTGCAATTCTCTTGCAGAAATATACATATGAATATTTGATTCCTCAGCCTCCCGAAACTGGCAATCGGAGTCTTGAATTATTTTAATTTCTTTTAACCTTTTTTATTGGGTAATATTTCGTGAATATATTTATATTATTATTTCCCTATCAGCAGCAGAAAGAAATTTCATGTTGATGTTTTCCCAAATCAGCGCCTAATTATAAAAGGGGGTATCTACCCTCAACAGCTGGCTGCACATTTGGCAATAAGTTCACATATATAGTTCTAGATTTAAGAAAAGGAAAATTCTGAACTGTTTTACATTTTCTAACTGTTACTAAGACCTCAGAATACATAGGTGCCATTACACATGAATTGTCTTTGTCTTAAATTTCCGGTGAAACAAGCCCTTCATATGTGAATTGTTATTATAATTTGACATAAATTGTACTTCTCATCACAGTGTAACTTTAAGAAAGAGGCATCTA
The DNA here is from genome assembly GCF_015104395.2 of Macrobrachium nipponense. Classification (NCBI taxonomy): domain Eukaryota; kingdom Metazoa; phylum Arthropoda; class Malacostraca; order Decapoda; family Palaemonidae; genus Macrobrachium; species Macrobrachium nipponense. The sequence continues at coordinate 18,740,831 of NC_087203.1, forward strand.
GAATACTTTGTGTCTTCCATAAAATAAGACTTACCATTCCTATCCCTCCTTCAATCTTTGACTTTGTTAAAGTGTCTCTTTTGATGAATTCACATTTTTCCCCCAAAATGTAAAAGAAAATTTCTTTACTTATTAGTTTTGCATATTTGACAGGCAAAGGGCAAATATGGGAAAGATACCATGTCTTTGAAAAAATCAATGTATTGGACAATAACAGCTTTTTGGTGAAATTAAGTCTTCTGTTGTGAAAGCTCGCCAAAGAATTCTTAATTTTACATAATATATTTGTCCACGAAGAGTTAACAGCCATTTCGTAATTATCAGAAATAAAATTCCAAAGTTGTAAAAGAACATGTATATCCTTGAAGCCATAATAAAGGCCAAACAGACCTATCACCCCATGGGCCTAATCCAAATATTTGCGTCTTATTTCTATTTAGCATGCAACCCGTGGCTGCTTCAAATTAGACGATGATGTGCTAATCTCCAAAATTTCCCTTCCCTTATCACTGGCAACGAAAATATTTGTATCATCTGCAAACCCAAGAATTTTAAGGTGGTTATCATTTGGTAAGGGCAAGTGTTCAATACAACTATTTCTTTTTATAGCAAGATACAGGGGTTCCTGGAAAACAGCATAAAGAGCATAGAAAGAGGGCAGCCTTGTCGGACTCCCCTCTCCACACTAAAGTATTTACAATGTTTTTCCATTAACAATGCAACAACTTCCAATATTCGTGTACAATATGTTAATGCAGGAAATCAGTTCATCACAAAAACCTAGTCTTTCAAGAATCCGAAGTACAAAATTAATATCAACACGGTCAAATGCTTTCGACCAATCAAGATTTAAAATTGCACATTGAACTCTTTTCTCACTACAATAATACACAATATCTCTAATTAAAGTATTACATGTATTTATGGATCTTCCAGGCACACAAAATTGTTCGGGGCTGATAAGGTTGAAGATAACTGTTTGCATTCTTTTCGCCATTATCTTAGCAGTATCTTATCGTCACAGCACAACAATGAAATCGGTCGCTCCAATTAGCCAAAGCACTCTCATCCGGTGCCTTTCGATATGAAATAAACCAATGCAATACTCGACTCTTGGAGAGAGTTTTCATTCCATAATATTTTCAAGCAACACCTTTAGTTCATCGAAAAATCAATTGGACACGGCCCTGAAATGCACAGTAGTCTCGCTATTAATTTTGTCTAGAGATGATACAAGTTGATACACGTAGAATGTGTACTGGTGTACGTACATGTAAACCTATGCCTCATGTAATGATATACATTCCTATATTGTTATGTTTCATGGATGTTCTTTACTTAGCACTGTATTTCCTTCGTTTTAGTATTTTCTTATATTTCATACAGTATTTTATTTGCATAATATATTCCATATTGTATTTTATTTCATAATATACCTTCGTCCAAATGGAAACGAGACCTAGGTATATTTTGCTGTACACCCAGTCTTTGGTGGTTTCAATTACAAGAGTGCTGAAGCAGAAATTGGGTGTTTCAATACTATAGTGCTAACATTTTAATTTCTTTAGCTAAAAGGGCATTGGACTCGCCTTTGTTTGTGACAAACATGGCGGCCACAAGTTTGCTGAAAGTCTCATTTTCATAATATTGAAAATGCCTCGCATAGTCTGTTTTGATCTTCATGATTCTTTATTACTCCTAGTGTCAACTCTCGTAGCTTCCACGACATTTCAGCCAGCTACCTTATGGATGAACCACCGCACTTCTCGCTCTCATCCACTGCAAGAGGAGCACGGGAAACTGTGACATCATTGGTCTGCGCGCGCACGATTTTAACGGGGAGAGAGAGAGAGAGAAAAACTGCCAATGTTCCGTGTCATTTTGTGCTTATGATAAGACCATGTTTTAGTCTTTAATTAATACTTTTTACTGGTGGCCCGGCATAATTATGAGTATAGTATACCTTGAAAGTTTTTGATGTAAGAGGCAAAAACTTTGTAGTCTATTTTACGTATACGCAAGTGACAACAGTCCACATTAAGATATTCACTGAAGTAAATTTTCATAGCAATAATTTCAAGTCTTGATGCACAACGCACACACAAAATATATTATATATATATATATATATATATATATATATATATAATATATATTATATATATATATATATTATTGTGTGTGTGTGTGTGTGTGTGTGCAATTAGCTGGCTTCAATGGTAAACCATTCTATTTTTTTTTTTTAAATGCCATCCGCAATGCATCAGATCAAAACGCTGATAGAGCAACCACACATACACACACAACACAACAAGCCCGCGCTCACGCAAATGTCATGCACTGTAACTGGAGCTGTTTTCATGATAACCTTTACATTCTCTGGAAAATAATTCGACAATTTCAAGAGTATTACCGCACACGCGAAATGGCGAAAAGCAAGCGAAGCCTTTCCTTATTATTATGATGTTCGCATGTTCGTATTTTACTTCGTATGTTGATTAAAACGACAAGGGCGTTCGCAGTAAATATCCTATTTATGAAGTTTGACTTCTACTGCTAGTGGATCCGTTAGTGGGAAAGGGGTGCTTGGGCGTAGACCTGTGGATTCGCACACAACAACCGAAGTGTTAATGGTTCGTATGTTTTTTGCGACAGCGGGAGTGTGTGATGTAGAACGCTAGTTTGCATTATGACTGACTTGGTGAAACTCTTAAGTTTGCAAATAAAAGGGGAACATTAGAAGTGTCATTACGTTTCATGTTAGTTATTTTCAGCCTAGATTTATTCTTGAGGTTTTTTTTGTGAAGTTTTACATTTATACATTCCTTGCATTATCACTCAATTTTTTTATTTGCGCTTTTGTATTAAGTATTTTTTTTAGATGGTACCTTCTTCTTTAAGCATAAAAATTCAGTTTCCGTTTCTTTATATTAATGTCATGCTTTTTTTCGGTTTATATGAATATAGTAAAAAAACATGATGAAAATCTGGACTAATGCATACGTGATATGTTGTAAAACAAAGTATTTATAGTTATTGTCTTCCTACACCACTGGTTGCATAGCGAAATTTGAACCATATCCACATCGCAGTGAAAATATGTTCGTACCTGCAGTTTTTAACAAAACCAATTGTAATCTGCTCATGGCCATATTATGCCTATTCCCAGGGCCTAAGCATCAAGTAATGGCCCCCTTTCCTTCTACTTACCTATGTGGAGTATGGTTTTCATTATTAGTTAGAATCAAAACAAAAGAAAATAAACAAGCCTAATGTGGAGCGATCTCCGATATGCATTGAGCCAAACACCACCAAATGTTCTCCGACTAGTTGGCCACAAGAGCCGGTATCACACGTCCCACTGATGAGTAGTACTACCAGGTCCAAAAGGACAACTGCCTATAATCCGTTGTTTTGTTGATATCTATGTAATCAGTTAAACTAACAACGATGTCATCAGTGTCTTTTGTTTTCCAATACTACGTAATTATGGATAAATAAATCACTAAGGAGGATCTGTAATAATTTTTGATGCCATGATCCATGAATAATTGTATTATAGTAAAAATTTTATTTATTTTTTTAGTAATCAGATTTTTTTTTTCTAAAGATTTCTATAAATATAATCTGTATAAAGCTGAAACTGAATAAGGATTAATTATTAAATGTGGTTTCATAGATGTTTGTTTTACCAGTTTTCTGCGAACTTTGTTTATTTGAATTACAGTACAGTGCATACTTACTTATAAAATATTTAATAGCAATGAAACAAAAACCAATCATTCATCCATATAATCATATGAGCAATGAAGTATAATACTATACAAATACTAATATATTGTTTATAATTGACAAAAAATTTCAGGGTAGGGGGGCGTGGGATCTATATATAATGCAAGGGGGGCGCAAGGCAAAAAAGTTTAAGAAACACTGATCTAGAATTTTATTCTCCGATATGCATCTGGATCACCGATTGTTATGAAAGTTAAATCTGCAGTTCTACTACTCGATCTGCAACTAGGTAATTGGGGTTGCAATCCATCTGCTTTAAGCAAATAAGACTACTGAAATATTCAGATATTAAATTTAAAACCCGCTATTCACGAAAACTGCTCTTTTATACATGGGGAACAGCATTTCATGGTGAACTGGACGTCAATGAGTTCACCTGGAATCGTGTCCTAATTGGTGTGGTTTGCTTATGGAATCACTTAAAACGTGTACGTAGTCCTTCTACATGTTTATGTATCTACAACGCTAACTGCCAGCATCAAGTGCCTCTGTCGGACGTCTCCTTGTAACAGCTTTCTACATGATAACTGAAGGCAAATTACGTTTAATTTTCCATTATTGTATTAGAGTCTGTGTGTCATTGAGCAATATACTGTTAATAATAATTGACCTAAATACGACGTTGATCAGGATGTAATGCACCACAAACCACCTCGCTCAGGTCCAAATGTTTACAATGTAAATATAGTTATTCCCAAAAAATCAGTAAGAAAATTAAATACTTTCTACCTATTATAACCGGAAAAGTAAACTTCGCTCAGTGTCATTTTCATTTCTTTATTCATAAAAAAACACCTCAGTCATCATGAAAAAAAAAGTAAACACACACAGACCACACATACGCACACAGAAGAAAAAAGACGCTCCAATATAGAACGGAGATGAAGGCGTTATTAGCTGCAGTTTGCAGTTCTATGCTTGATTCTGACTAAGCAAACCTTTTCATTCCTCACATATCTTTCAGTCATTTTCGTTATCTTTTCGTTTATTGGGTCGTTATCCCGTGCCTATTCCTTTTGGACTGGTTTTAAAGTCAAATTATTTGTATGCGGACATTGATGACTGAGCCATCAGTGATACAAACAGCATTATGTCTTCATTTTCGAAGACATAATGCTGTTTGTTTCTCACTGATGGCTCAGTCATCAATGTCCGCATGCAGATAATTTGACTTTAAACCAGTCCAAAAGGAATAGGCACGGGATAACGACCCAATAAACGAAAAGATAACGAAAATGACTGAAAGATATGTGAGGAATGAAAGGTTTGCTTAGTCAGAATCAAGCATAGAACTGCAAACTGCAGCTAA
>NC_087203.1:18746431-18767309 GCF_015104395.2 Macrobrachium nipponense
CACAATATATATATATATATATATATATATAAATATATATATATATATATATATATATATATATATATATTATATATATATTATATATATATATATATATATATATATATATATATATATATATATATGTATATATAGTTGTGTGTGTGTGTATGTATGTATATGGTTACCCTAATGGATTCCTGCTGAGCAGAGCGTTTTAATGCTTGGTAGCTTGCAAAAGCTATTCTTAATTTTTATGATTGCATAATATTTTTCAAAAACAGAATTGTTGAGATATGAATTAACATTATTCATTGTAATCCTATTTCTGACTTAAGACATAAAAATCTGCGCAACACCAACAAGAATTGCAGAAAGCAGCATATGGTACGGCAAAGTCCTGAAGTCCAAAGTAGGTCTCTTTCTACTTTAATCTCATTTCAACACTTACCAAACCTAGTAAAGTCCCGAGCTTTCATACGCCATCTTAATATACTCAACTAAACAACCAGTGTGATCTCCTCTTAGATCGCTTCTCACGAAAGGAAAAGTAGCTTTCGAAAGCTAAAGAATTCTTTTAAAAGTCGACATATGAAGAGTATTTGACTCCCGAAATTTGTCACAATATAATTATTTTTTGTATGGCAATGACATTACTGTTTTTCAGGTTGTCCATATTTATCATTTATGCATAAATTTATTACAAATTAGCCACAATGCACAGCACTTGTTGGTGGGTTCAACACTCCTCAAACCTTATCTCTACAATAACAACAGAGACACTTAAAATTGAGGTCTCAAAAGTCGATTCTTAGCAGAGTTTGGCCGTTCGCTAGTCAGCGAAATCAGCCAAAGCGATAATAACTTTCCACACTGAACTGATAAAAACCCTATTCATTTTCTCCTGCATCCTTTCAAGCGTAATTTAGATCGAGTTCCCCTTCCCATTTCTCTCCCTGCACTTACAGAAATTAAAGCCCAAAGAATCTCACTTTAACTTCGTTGAATGATCTGCATCAGATACTAAAGTTTATTCATCACAGTCAAAACCACATTGCTTTAATCGCTGTTGTAAACATGATCGCAGCAGTTTTTTTTTTCTTTTTCTTTTTCACCGAGAGACAAACAACTTTCAAATTATCAATCTTTACAAAATCGAAAACTTTGTTCAAATCTCTCTTTTTCTCTCTATACGTAAAACTCTTTTATGCAAGACCCCAGCGTTTAAGGTTACAACATTGGGTCAAAGAGCATCAAGCGTTTCTCGAGTCAGTTATGAATCTGTTGGTAAATCCATATTCTTTTTCCTCATTCACCCGAAAAGTCGCAGCGTTACTGTCTTTTGCATGAATATTTTCCTTCCCTTTGTGACTTGTGTGAAGGTAAGAGCTTACTGTAATAAATATACAAAGTTATAATATTTTCATTTCATCTTTATCTGACAGCGAACTATAAGCTTAATTAAGAGTCTGGCCTTGTATCTTGGCGAGTTTTGCATTGCTTTTAACATAACTACATGTAAGTAAATTGCAACATGTAATATTGCACAGTAAGCGTGATTAGCGCTGAAGGAACACTCAATGTGATTCCAAAAACTCTGGATATTTTGGCGAACTTTGCACTGCTTGCAACATTACTGTACAGCATGAAAATAGAAATACTCTATATTCTTGAACTTATATTCGTGACTAGAGGCCAAAATTAATGGAATTTCCTTTCAAACTAGGTATAATACAGTATTGTGTACAACTAACAACGAATACCAAAGAACAATTGCAATATGTTGCAATGTCTCCCCAGAGTTATGTTGAAAGCAGTGCAAAATTCGACAAAACAACAGTGCTTTATCCTCACTGGTTTTCTTAGGTCAAAGTTGAATTTTCCTTCAAACCAGATTTAATACGTTATTTTCTCCAGTTACCCAATCATGAGTATGAATGCATAATTACTATATAATGTAACGTTTTGCAACATGGTAATACTGCAAGCAACCCAAAATATATTTTTTTTTACATTATGTTAACCGAAGGGGAAAAGCACTACGACGTTACCGGGGTCGAGGTGGGTTGATGCCAACTCCAAAACAACGAACACCTGAGCGCATCAAGTACTTAGAGAGAGAGAGAGAGAGAGAGAGAGAGAGAGAGAGAGAGAGAGAGAGAGAGGGGGGGGGGGAAAATACAAACTGCCGATGTTCCACGTATTTTGTTCAGATCATGTATTAGTCTTTAATACTTTTCGCTGGTGACCTGGACATAATTATGAGTGTATAGCTTGAAAGTTTTTAAAGTAAGAGGCAAAAAGAGTGTATTTTACGCATACTCAAGTAACAACAGTCCATATTATTAAAATATTTACTGACGTAAATTTTCATAGCATTATTCAAAACAGCCTGATGCACACACACACAATATATATATATATATATATATATATATATATATATATATATATATATATATATATATATTATATATATACTATATATATTGTGTGTGTGTGAATTAGCTGGCTTCAATGGTAACCATTCCATTTCTAATTTTATTGAATTGCCTCCGGAATGCATTAGATCAAAAAGCTGATACAGCAACCACACACTCTCACGTAAACATCATGAACTGTAACCGGAGCTGTTTTCCATGAGAGTCTTTTAGATTCTCTGGATAATAATTCGAAGAATTCAAGTGTTACCGCACACGTGTAATGGCGAAAAGAGAAGCGTCATTACATGTCCTGTTTGTTCATTTTCAGTCTTAGATTTATTCTTGAGGTTCGTTAACTTGTTCATTTATACATTCCATGCATTTATCACAGAGTGTTTATTTTCATTTTCGTGTTAAGTAAATAAGTTTTTTTTCTTCTTTTTTGAGCTGGTAACCTTCTTGGTTAAGCATAAAGAATTCAATTGCCCCGTTTCTTTATATTAATGCCATGCTTTCTTTTCGGTTTATATGAATATACTAAAATGGAAAAATGATGAATATAATAAAAATCTGGACTAATACATACGTGATGATGTAAAACAAAGGTATTTATAGTTTTACAGGAGTAGCCGGTGAATTTATAGCCTCTTGCCGTATTATTGTCTTCCTACACCACTGGCTGGCTAGCGAAATTTGAACCATATCCACAGCGCAGCGAAAATATGTTCGTACCTGCAGTTTTTAACAAACCAATTGTACTCTGCTCATGGCCATATTATGCACTATTCCATTGGCCTAAGCATCATCATTTCAGGACCCGGTACTATAGCATAAAAACTTTGGGCCACGCCTGGACACTTCCTTTACCGTCCCCCCACCCCGTCAACTCCCACTCCCCCCATTATCCACCTCCCCCACCAAGTAGTTTGTAATTTTCTGATTCCACTGATGTTTACTAATATTTCCGTGATGTACTGCTCAGTTTTCGTCATGTTATACTGATTACAAGATCATAACTATGTCTATGTGGTTTTCGCCATCCTGTTCAATTAATTTAATCGTTAGGGGAGCATGGGCCCCTGGAGCATCCTTCATCCTTTGATTATGTTTATTCTCTAATTAAAATAAATGAGCTGCTGACACGTGCGCCTCCAAACTGCCGGGCCCCGGGAAAGTAGTGCCCTTCTCTTGCCACCCACCCCCAACCCCCAATGCTTTGGCCCCGACTATTCCCGGTATCTTTTCTCATTATTGACAGGTAATGTGCATCACAACATAGGGAGAATATTAAGTCACTCACACATGTTCAGCTTTCGGAAAGAAGCACCAGCGAGTTCTGACAGTCTAAATTACCGTTTTATGTATATCTTAGTTTTACCAGACCAATGAGCTGTTAACAACGGCTATCCTACGCCTGGCCTGAAGGATTAGATATTTTTACGTGGCTAAGACCAATTGCCTACTTAACAACAGGACCCACAGCTTATTGTGGGATCCGAACCACACCAAGAAATGAATTTCTATCACCAGAAATGAATTCCGTTGATTCTGCTTTGGTAGAGCGGGGAATCGAACCCGGACCCTGAGGTCGGTAGTCAAGCCTGTAACCGACTCGTCCAACGAGGAATTTTAAATTACTGTAACAATACAGAAGGAACATCACCATATCCGGAACAACAGAGTACGAAGGAGCAAAGCTAGTTCAAAAAAAAGGGACACACAACTATCAAAAGAATTGCTAAGAAAATATAAGTCCTTTCCAGTATGTGACTGATAGGTTTTAAGAGTCTAGTGCGTATAACCCTTCAGTGTAGGGACGTCGGAATGTTGTAGCTGTAAGCCCGAGAGGTTCTGCTGTTGAAGATACTCCCACAACGCAAAGAGGATGGCTGGGCACACCTGTGCACTTACAGAAAGAAAAACAAGCCCAAGATGAAGACAGACTGTCAAATAAAGCATCAGGGAAGAAAATTCTACCACACACTTTTCTCAGGAACGGCTAATTATTTTCCAGTCAAAGCTTTTACAGATTTCATTCCAAGGCGGCATTCAAAAGAAAGATAGCTGTCAGCTAGACCTGCGTCACTACCAGACAATAACGTGAAGTATATTTATGCTTGTTCGTTTTGAGAAGACTCGATTATAAAGAAGTCCATGGAGGCTTTTGCTCGAGGAACTAAGTCTTGAACCTCACGTTAGTTAGAAGAAACTCAGTCTTCAAACGTCACTGACGTAACAGGTGCGTGTGTGTGATTGTGCGCAAATGAGTATGTAATGAATTTGATGCATTTTATAAGTGAAGATATCAGTGACCAAAGAATTCGCGTTGCGAGCGAAATGTAATTTTAATATATTTCAGTGAAAAAAAAATCAAATAAATAAAACTTTTTTGGTGAATTATCGCACTACCAGGTGATGTTTTTATTTTTTTGTGATGAACCTCTCTCTCTCTCTCTCTCTCTCTCTCTCTCTCTCTCTCTCTCTCTCTCTCTCTCTCTCAAAAAAAAAAAAAAAAAAAAAAACTTCGGCCCAGATATCCACTGGTTTCTTTGCAAAAAACTTCTCGAGGCAGCATGATATTAATTTTAATTCTATCTATCTATCATTTATTCTCCGTGAATAAATCATCACCTCATCATTTATTCCTTATTGGTTTTTCATTATGTAGTCGTAAGAATATATTCTTTTTAATTTTACTTTTTTAGCCGAATTGTTTGAATTAGGTTAAATTGGTATTTGTGCATTACACAGGTAAATAAATAAATTTGGTATATATTGTTTATAGAATGATTAGTTATTTACTTATATATCTTTCTGCGTTCTTGACTTTAACCTCATATAAGCAAGTATTTTGGGAACCCAATTTATATTCTTTGGATTCTGTTTTGAATAAAGGGAACTAAGAATCCTGTCATTTGGGAATTTGAGTTGTTGTTGCGTCAGGTTACCTGTACTACAACAATTCCATACTTCTATGGCAGTAATAAAATACTTTCGCTTGCTATATCTTTACAAGAGAAAGTTGTGTGTTTTTTTTTTTTTTTTTTTTTTTTTTTTTTGACATTCGGAAAGGTCTTTTTAAATGAATTTAATGTCCAGGGTTAATTTTATTCTTGAAGCGTTTACTAGAAAATAATTTAATGCATTTAACTGAAGTTGTTAAGGTTACAGTGAGAAAATAAAATATTAGTCATTGCTGAGACACATAACAATTACTTTTATCTAATTTAAGACAAATATATGATCCTACAATTAAGAAAAACGCTGACAGCTGATAAAAATGTTGGTGATCATTTTTTTTATCGGTACCTGAACTGAATGGGTCTTGAGTTGACATGGACTTAAAATTGTTCGTTACATATTGCATTGGATTCTCTTCCAGTCTTGCATTTTATCCATGATGTTGAATCGAGCCGTAATATTCAATCGCAAACACAAAAATGAATTTATGATAGGACTTTACTTCCTAAAAATAATTGAAGTTAATATGAGATATACAATTACTAGTGTCTGCTAATAGTAAAAAATTAAAAAAGGTCAAACCAGTGAATTGTAAGAGATGCTCATTTCATGTTTGCATCGACTAATTAGGAGCTTGTCCCGATTAAATGAATGCTAAGTGGAGGCTTATTACTTTACATAATGATGCATAGAGGATAAAAATCGAATTTCTAGACACTTCAGAGAATCAGAAACAACAAGAGCACTCGGATGGAAGCTACTTGAACAGAGCAACGCAACGCAAGAATCATTTACCAATTGATTTAAATTACCGTAATAATTTCGCCATAGCGAAAAAATGTCCAGTTACCTTTGCTAACAAAGTGAGAGGCCGGCAGCCAGACACGGGTGAGAACATGACTTCTTCAATAAAACAAGTGGTTATGAATATTCTGAACTCCTTATATTACAACTCAGAATATAATATCCACATAATTTCAAACAGAACCTGAGGAAGGTCACTATAAGCACAACAACGCACTTGAAAACGTTCTAACGTTGCCTTCCGCATCTTCGATCAGTGTTCGATCAAAAGTTGAAAGCCGCGAATCCTCCAACTTCCTACTTTTAATCAAAATTCTCTCTACTCAATATATTGCAAAGACAGAGGGAGACAGTGAAAAATAGCAATGTGTGGACGGAAGGATTTACTCCTCTCGGTTATGTCTTTGTACGAGTCAAATTTTTGCAAAATGTTGAATCAGTCAACAGACACCTGAAAAGAAATTTCTCGATATTAATTTGGCCCACTGCCTCAAATTGATACACAATAACAAATAACATGTTTATTGTGGCTTCCTTGATATATATAAAAGTTGATTTTTTATCAGAGGTTTCCCGTGTCGCGGAAAGTATCTTTTATTAGCCTGCTACCTTTTAATGTCTTCCTCATCCCCAACACCAACACTATTAGTATTCTAAAAGGTCTAATATTCCATTCCAGCTTGGCATCCTCTCCATTTTCCTAACTTCCGTCCTTCACATTCAGCGAATCATCAGATAGTATCTCTACTAACTCATCTTTTATTTTAATATCATTCTGCTCGTTTACCTTTTTCATTCACTTTTCCTCAGAATAAGTGGGATTCTCTATCCAGTGGTACTGAACAAAATAGAAAGGATAACAGTCAGTGCTTAACATACCATCTGGATGATCGTGGAGTCAGTATTGAATTACGGGCAGAAATTCTCGTACAGTGACTCAGGTGTTCCAGGAAATTGAGTCGTTTGAAAAGATGTTTTGGAACAGAAAACCGGGCATTAATGGTTGTGCATTGAGTACCATTGCGTGACGTTCCCACTTCTGAACCTAAGATCCTTGGGCCACAACATCATTTTTCCCCCATACGAAATACATGGGCCAGAAATTGACGAAAGGAATATAAATGTATAAACCTAAAGTTAGCAATATAGACTCAGATAATGTATTACATATATCAGATAGTTTAGATGATAGCAAACCGAAATTAATGGGAATGGGTTTCAATAAAAAAAAAGGCTGTTAAGCTCTGATTGCGATTCGATTTTGTTACAGTAATCTGGTGCCAAAAGATAGACAAACATCTTCTGAACTTAGGTTAGTCATTTTTTTTATTGATTTTATGCTGTGTATGTGTCGTGCTTGTGTGTGTGTGTATATATATATATATATATATATATATATATATATATATATATATATATATATATATATATATATATATATATATATATATATATATATATATATATATATATATATATATATATATATATATATATATATATATATATATATTATATATATTGTGACGAAGCGCTCAAATACCTCGTTATTACACTTACCATCCATAAAATTTAGTTACCTAAAGTTACCTCACTTTAGCCAAACGCTTGAACCTTCATAACAGATAAACTACGACTGAGTGATCCTTTAAAAAGCTTACTAAACATGCAAAAAATCAGTCTAAGATCATTAAAACAAGTGTGAGGAATTCATATAGCTTTAGTTAATTAAAGGGCATCACTCCAGCAACAACTTTAAAAGTCTATAAGTATATCCTCTGTTCCAACTCACTTCGAGAAAATTTAAGGAAAACAACACAACCTATCAATGGGTCTGTACACTAAATAAATCCTATCACTGGTGGTCAATAAATGAAACAGTGTTCTAAGGGATCCACAACAATAAAAAATTGTTGCGAGTTCGTGTATAATTTTAAAACCCTTTACAAAAAGCTTTCGAACCCGCAACAATTTTTTATTATTGTGGACCCCTTAGAGCATTATATATACTCTCGCGATAGAGAGTTTTTCCCAACTATATGAAACAGTGTTATGAAAATTTCATATACAAAAATTTATTTTCTAATTCAAAATTCATAAGTGGAATTCACAATCTTAATAAAATTTACTATTACTTGAAAACAACAAAATATTTAAGTAATCCTTGAATTGATTATTTTAAAAATCAAATCAAAATTAATTTATCAAAAAATTAATTAAGTAAAATTAGATTACTCAAGTAAAATTCAAACTGTTAAGAAATACTTAAATTTTGAAAAAAAAATTCAAGTAAATGAAAATCAATTCACAAGTGTTAAATTAAATCAAGTATATACTAAATCATTAAGAAACATCGACGTTAATCAAACAATGTGAATGCAAAGCATGAAAACATACAATGTATAACTGTATCAAATTCACTACCAAAAGGCGAAAAAACTAAGAAATGGTAACACAGACTATATATAAAAAACACTTCAAAAAACTGACACAAAACACATAAATTTGAAACGTCAAACAAATTAAGTGAATTCACATTTATAAATATTATAAGTATTTCAAGTATTTTTAAGTATTTTAAGTTAACTTAAAACGGTAATACCACTTTACCTGATGCCTCAAATTTTTCTTCTTTGCTGCAGCTTCCAAATTCACCAAAACCACTTGAGAGGCCTCTTACGGAATTTGACGCTGTACGTCCAGATTCCACAACTAAGAGCAAATCTAAGAAAATCTTAACAAACTCTAAGAGTGACCAAGTACTAAGTCTTTACGTTACCTTAACAAGTTTAATATCTCTTGATAGAGAGAGAGAGAGAGAGAGAGAGAGAGAGAGAGAGAGAGAGAGCTTTAGTATCTCTCTATACAACAAGCTTATTCGTCTCAGATCTGCGAAACTCGACCATAAAATGAATATGAAGTTACCACAAGCTAAATCATTTCGGTCCGCACGAGGCTTAATCATATGACTGGAATGTTTCCAAAAAAGAAGAGAACGGCAGAGTCCTTTATCTTATTTTTTTCACAAAATACAAAAACTTGGGGCGCTTCCAATAACTAACCTGTTGATAGATACGTCGTGCTTTGAACACAGATCGCTGGTCTCACATACGTTATTCTAATAACTTTAAATGATTTGTGTATTCTGAACATACATTACTTGTACATATAAATTCTAATTTATCTTATTATGGTATTTAAACATAAAATATACATGTTACATATATATATGTGTGCATGAGTGTGCGCGCGCATGCGTACGCGTGTGCATAATTAAACATCCAATAATTCTCATTTATCCACTCAACGTTAAAATTTCATCAACGATTCCATTTTTCCCGTGAATATTAATTTTGTAACAAGTATGTATGTTCAATTACACAAATCATATATAGATATATATATCATATACGATATAATATATATATATATAATATATATATATATATATATGTGGTGTGTGTGTGTGTGTGTAAGTATGGTATGTATATATGTATAACTTCTCAATCTTATAGCACTCTTAAAAGATGCTTGATTTTTATCTATCTCACCAGATTTTTAAAAAGAAAGGATAAAATCATCTGATATTAGAATGGAAAATTAAAATATTTTTAGGAGGGTCTTACTTAATGCCATCTTCATGAATGACGATCATATGATTTCTCTTTTGAACTTCTTATACATCTTAATATTAAAGTCTAAGAATGCTTATTAAAATTTTATAATCACCTCTGGAAAAAGTAACTACATCTCAATGTATGGAAGCATGCTATAGTAATTCCTGTATCCAAACCCGGCATTTTAGATCTATGTCCCTAACTGGTTGTCTTTGTAAACTTGTTTAATAAATGTTAAATAATAGACGTATATGGTATTTAGAGGAAATTAATGTTCTAGTAACACTTCAATCTGGAAGTAGGAAAAAAATCATTCAACTTTAAACTCATTAACATCAAATGAAAAGAGGATTGTACAAAAGAAAATTACTGTTGCAATCTTATTCGACATTGAAAAAGCTTATGATACAACATGGAAATATTTAATTTAAAAATCACTGTATTAAATAAATCTACGGGGTCAACTCCCCATTTTCAGACGAAATTTCATAAAAAAGAAAGTTTCTGACTAAAATTGAAACAGTAATATCGGAAATATTTGAAATGAAAGAGGGTATCCCTCAAGGTAGCGTAATAAGCAGTACATTATTTGCACTAGCTATCAATAATATTGTTAAAACAAGTCCAAATATAAACAACAGCTTATATATTGATGATTTTGCCATTTTCTACACTTCAAGCAACTTACGCCACATCCAAAGAATTTTAAATATCTCCATAACTAAAATTGAATAATAGGCATTATCTTTTGGATTTAAATTTTCTTGTGAAAAAACGCAAGCAATAACATTTTATAAGGATAAACGTTGACACAGAAATCAAGATAAAGCTCTTACCATGAATAAGACCCCATCCAATTTGATCCAGAAGTCAAACTTTTAGGCCTCTATTTTGACAATCCTTTGAACTGGAAGGCCAATGTAAGACATACCAAAACAAAGGCCTTGGAAGTTTTAATTATATTTTTAAAAATTGGCTCACACTCCATGGGCTAACGATAGAGATACTTTATTGAAATTTTATAAGGCTACAGTTCTACCAATATTAGAATACGGTAGTCCAATTTATAGTTCTGCTAGTGAGACTATTCTCAAAATGCTAGATCCAGTACATCATCTTGGGCTTCGTTTAGCCACCGGAGCATCCACATCATCGCCAGAATAACCCGTGATTGCAGAAAGTGAGGAAATGCCACTATCTTATAGATTTAGAATAACAACGAGGTGCAGAGATTTAAAAATTGTAAATAGTCCAGATTGTTTTGGAATAAAAAAATCATCCCATCCTTTCTTATTAGAGCTAATGGTATTCTTAATAACAATGACCTCTACAATATGCTCTGAAATATATCAAGGAACACAATAATAATCATATATATATACTGATGGTTCCAATGATGAAATGGGAGTTGGATTCGCTGTTTACGGAAACAATATAAATATCCAAGCCTCCTTACATAGCAAAGCATCAGTGTTCACTGCTGAATTGCTAGCAATAAAAACAGCATTAACAACTATATTTGAAAACCAGTTTAATGAAGTTCATTAAGCGCAAAATTATAAATGAAATTAGATTAACATTACATGAAATGAAAACGCAAAAGATATCTGTTACTCTATGTTGATACATTCTCACATAGGATTAGAAGCCAATGAAAAAGCAGACATATGCAAAAGAGGCTAGAACAGTCCCAGTATCAGCAGAATTATTACCATTAGAAGATTATACTAGACACAGTAAATTGGTGATTAAGAAGAAATGGCAAAATAACTGGAGGGAAAAAATCCTAACAATAAATTAAGAGAAATAAAAGAAACTGTAGACCTGTGGCCATCAATCTATCAGAAATGTCGCTAGTGTTCAGTAATACTGACACGGCTAAGAACTGGTCACACTAAACTGACATATGGTTACCTAATGAGTAAACCCCATGCCCCTATACCTATATGCAAAATATGTAATGTACAAATAACAGTAAAACATATTTTAAAGATCTGTCAAAAATATAGAATCTAAAGAGACACATTATTTAAAAGATATTCCTTTAAAGATATACTGTCAGAAAATTAAAAATTTTCATTTTTGAATATTTTGAAATTCCTTAAATTTAATCAAATATACAATAAAATATAAGATTCATATAGTAATTTACAATATATTCCTAATATCAAGTATTTAGTTTTTAGATAAAAACTTATAGAGATTTTTATTTAAAAGAGATTTAGATATAAACATTTTCAAATACATAGAATATAGTTACCTAGTTTTCAATCTAATATAGATATCTATGTATATGTGTATATATATGCATATATACTATGTATATGTGAATATAAATTTTTAAAATACATAAGAATTAATCTAATTAGTTCTTATATTGACATATGTTGCTAGTTTAAAATAAAATTCTTAGAGATTTTAAATAGCTTGTCTAATTCTTCGGGCCAGTCCTAGGTAAGTTAATATTAACTCATTGGTCTGGTTAAACTAAAGTTTAAAAAACAATCTACCCAACGGTTTCTTTTTCAAGAGGATCAAACCATACATCTTCAGTGTTTCGAATTCTGTTAATTTCAATGGCTCGACAATACTCTGTTAAACTTCCTGTTAAAATTACAAGTTCTTCTGTTCTAAGTGTTAAATTGTAAATATAATTCATTGTTAAACTTAAGTGTTTATCTGAAATTCCCCTTGTTGAAGTAAGGATTTCAGCCCGCCCCAGTAATTGCAGTCAGAGCCATTAACTTTACGGTAAGTTATCTGCTCACCGATTAGGACCCAAAAAGTCCCCAAAATAAGGCCACGTAAATTAAGGTCAGGCTAATAATATCTATGTGTGTGTGTTTGCGAGTGTATGTATGTATGTATATATGTATTAGTAGTATTGTTTAAATTACATTGTTATTCTCTGTGCATAGAATAAGTATCTGATAATTTTTCAAAATTAAAACTATTTTCCTCGCATAAATGGAAAAATTTGTGTGCAAAAGAGCTGAAAATTGTACTCTTACATCGCTACATAGGCTTAAGGGCATATTCTGCTTTTAACGGATACGAACGACTTATCGCCAGATACCATCTCACTTAATATAATATAAAATGTTGATATTTTCGACTTTTGGATGCTTCATATAAGATTACCTATGGTTGTTATAGATGTCTGTATAGCCATCGTTTTTTATTAGTTCGGCATTATCGTTCGACAATGATGGTTTGATGCATAATGGATCAATAGTGAATAACAAATGAAACACCCGAATGAGTGAACAAAAAGTTACATATGAGACTGATTGCCTTTTAAAATGTCCCAAATACGTTATGTGAAAAGTTTCATTTACCCGTTTGAGATAACGTCGATTGTTCTTCAATTATATATATCCAATTATTCATCACAGGCAACGGAATTATTCATCATGAGCGACACATCTTTGAGGTTTATTCATGCAAAGTTTAAACAATATTAAATCTTCACGACCTAAAGAACTGAAACAAGATTCAAAAGCATCCTGTCTTTAGAGCAGAATTATTTATCGCTATCTTGTTAGTATGTTGCGGTGTTCGTTGTAAGACCAGTTCTTACTTGCCAAAGTCTTACATTCAGTGTGAAGTATTCAATGCTTTTTATCTTCCCATAGAGAGTTAAATATATCTACGTTAAAAAAATTTTCAACAACAAAATTTCACAGGATTCGATATCCTCTGACTCAAACAAAATGTCCCATCGTCATTCTTCATGTAACGATTTTTTATTATTTTTGTAAACTTGTGAAGCCGATCTTTTTGTTAAAATTGGTATTATAGCGTTTTCTGTCATTATTATGTAATGAAAGAGAGAGAAAAAATCAGTAGTATTATATAAACAACGCAAGAGTATCTAGTTTTAACTCAAGATACATAGTAGGTGTTGAAGAAATAATCAAAGTTAAGGCAAGGTGCCAAGTACTTCTAATTAGCATTATTGTCTTTTTTAACATAGAAGCATTAACATCCATGAATATGTTAACTTTATTCCCTTTATTTCACCCCCTCCATACAAGTTGCAGGAACAAAATCTAGTTGCAGACTTGAAGACAACGACAGACTGTCATATCTTCTTTGTGAATCCAAATGCAAGTAAATCTTTAACCCCGTCAAACGTTCTCGATGGAGTTGTTGTCCTTTGAAGAAGGGTTTACCCGAAATTCATAATGGTTACTTGCCACCGGTCTCTGTATCAGTTATTGTTAACACATACATTTATTAAATGTTAATGCTAAGGATGTTAACGTTTAAAGAAACGAAGAAGGGATCAAGATCACCCTCACAGACTACTGAACCAAGATTGGCAATTAGTTCTTCCTCAGTTTTACCGGATAACGGTTGTAACTATGCAGCTCAAAACCTCGATTAATAAGTTCTGGTAGAAACAAAAACCAGAACGTGGGTCATAATAAATTATAAACATGGTTTCAATTCTGAATCCGCGCTTTCGTAATACACCCATAAATTAAAGGCATGAGCGTCACAGTTAAACAGAATATTTTTTGATATTTCATTTCAGTCAATGAAATGGCAATGACATTGAGGCACAAAAGTACTTCTGGGCTGAAAGAGGTCTAAGTGAAGCCTTTCCACGACTGATCTTGACTTTCATACTCTATGCCTTTCCGGTCCTCTAGCGCTCGCCATTTCATGGTATTTATTCTACGTAAAATACAGACCAAAGATAATTGACGCTAAAATTCCATAAAATTATAAGGCCTTCCTGGATAAGCAGCGTTATTTGTATTAACTAGGTTTGTGTTATTTATTTCAATGTTAAACAAAAATATGGCAAAACGGCACATTTAAGGTTTGAGTCCAATTTCTAAAAACCCTTTGCAATATATTTAAATACAGTTATTTTTTTCTCCTCTTTATTCATCAATAAACAAAATAAAATCTCTTTGGAAGATATAGTTTTCAGACTTTACCCAAGAAAATTGACTAAAGAAAATAGATCCTGGTGGGCCATTATGTACACTGGTTAGGGCAAAATGTCCCTGGCATATGGGGCAAAATGGCCCCTCATGAGTAAACACTTGTTGTCAACATCTCTATCTGAGTTTTCACATAGAAATGTACCAATAAATGTACTCAATACAAAAACGAAATGAATATTCAGCATACAATTTAAAATTGTTAAGTTCTCATAACTTTAGAAAATAACTGGTCTTTGGCTAAATATCACTGAAAATAATCTCTTATCATACTACTTACCAGTGATAAGTAACGTTGCCTTGCATGGCAAGTGATTATTATTCATATAAAAGAAATATAAAGCATATTGTCCTTTTACATATCCAAAAATAATGGTAGCTTATTATCAGCAAAAATGAATGTTTAACTAAATATAGACCTACACACAAAATTTACAGCTGAATTCATAATCATCTTCATCTACACCTGCACATTTGTCATGAGCTCAGTATTAACAAGTAGTACACTGGATCCAGCCTTTACCTCCTCTCTTACTGTATTTTTCACTGCAGTATAAACAGAAGTCTCAACATTCGATCCTCGGACTCACTTGATTCTTGTTGAGTGACAGTTGATGCAGGGCTTTTCTTTTTATCTTTAGACACAACCTGAAACCTGTTTATTTTCTGATGTGCTTTGCCCCTCTTATGTTTAACTGCTCTGGCATTTTTGTTTTCTTTTTATCCTTCACATAATTTTTTCATTTTTTGGTCTTCTTTTTATCCTTCCACTTAATTTTTCCTGAAGCATCTTCTTGTATGGGCTTGATGTAATATGTTCTGACACAGTCTTTCTTACTTTACGCTTTGCACTAACTCGATCTGCTTTAGGAGAAGGACTTATTTCAAATGGAGAAATATAACCAGAAGCGCTAGCAGTGGGTGGGTCTGGATCTTTAGGAACTTGCTTTGTATGAGAAGTAGGCCTAGCTACTGGGGTATCATTAGGGATCTGAACTTCATCAAATCATCAATAAAGTTTGAGTAGCAAGTACTGTATTTACTTACAAATTAATCAATTTTGTTGATATTTGTGGCTAGAAATTTAACTGATTAAATAAATAAACAAAATAAGAAATTATTGTGCTGGCTTTCATTAGAACCACAAAGGGAAAGCGTAACTCTATGAAGAAAGAATAAATATTGGAAGTCTCTGTAAGAAAACAGACAATTTTAAAGAACATTATAGGATATAGTAAATGGCAGAGGCTATAAGCCTATTTTGAATATAATAATTAATATAAATGTTAAAATATTTGCCTGTATTGTATCAGAGGGTAAAGCAGACCACCTTAGGGTAAAATAGACCAATGTGTCATTTTACCCCAGGCACAAATGTGCCGTTTTGCCCCCACCCCCATGGCAATAAATATGTTGACAACAACCTCACCAGACTACTGGGGCTAGAAATGTAGTTTTCTCTAGTCAACCTTATTCACAGTATAATATTGAAGACTTGTGCAATGTTGCATTACATTATAAGTCACTGTGTTCCTACTATCACGATTTTATCCTACCCTTACCAGTAGATCAGAAGGTGATGAAAATTCTTTAATGGGAATTTTGCACATAAACAAAACATGGCTTTTAACTAGTACTTATGTTACAGCTGACTGAGGAACCAAAGATTTAGTATATACACATCCCATGAGGTGGTAGCATCAAGAAACCAAGAAAACGGCTGTGGTCCATATTAGCCACTTGTGCCGTTTTGCCCCATCTTCCCATATATTATTCCAGTAGTTAAAACTTCATTAAGTAGAGCAAAACCCCGTCAAAAATTGTAATGGTAAAAACTCCAATAGTGAGGATGTTTTACCGTTTGTAATGATCGATAAAAAAAATTATTTACATTCTAAATTAGGCTTTTTTCATTATAATTAATGTAACGATGCCAATTATTTTCTAATTTATTTACATGGCAGCCACTAGTCTCCTCTTCTCTCTCTCATTGTTGAGAATTATGACGAACAGATCAAGTACATCAGGTCTCCTCTCTCTCTCTCTCTCTCGCTCTCTCTCTCTCTCTCTCTCTCTCTCTCTCTCTCTTCTGGGCATTTCATGACAAACACATGATACAGGACCATTTACTTAAAGAATGTGCAAATAATCTCAGATTTCCTAATTCGATGCTGCCCATGAATTAATATTTGTATGGCGACAAGATGAAGTTATATCCGTTGCTAATTGGAGGCATGATTCGGATTTAAAGTACAATTTGTGCCATTTTGAGAGGCGACAGTCTCTGAGACTTTCGTGCCGGAGAGATGATGGATTTGTCATTCTGAAGAGATGCTGTCTTCATTTTCAAAGATATATTGCGGCCATGGAAGATTTTTTTCCCCTAAATCGTTTATTTTCATCTTACATTTATTCTCTCACGAGAATTACCTGAAAATACAATCTTCAAAAGCACTGAGCCTTTGATCGTTATTTCAAATTTTACGTAATTAAAACTTCACTTATCAAAGGTTAATTCTTCCTGAATATCAATAAGAGTAGGTAAAATTTATTTTATTTTTTATTTATTTATTTATTTTTTTTTTTTGGCGGCCCATGATATAAAAAAAATTTCCTAAAATATCTGATAACCTTTAGATTATAGCCACATCGTCAGAGGTTACGGTAATATGCTTTGCCCTGCAAGGGCTGGCACAAAAATAGCCATAAACTATAGATCAATGGCAAGAAAATTCAATTAATATTTCGTGCAGAACGTGTATAGATCCCAGTAAACTGATTTGTCTTTCTTTTGCGAGAAAGTAAACGCATTTTTGAAGTGAGCTGGAGTAATCGGGTCTTTTGATCTTTTGTTTGTTTTATTTGTGTTATTTAGCAAAAAGCTGCGATAAATAAACCAAGTTAGCTTTGAAAGGGAAGGGGTACAAATTGGTATCCCTGCATTCGAATCAACTTTACGTAGACCGATCAAAAGAACTGTATTGAACAAATTGTTTCTGTATTTTAATACTTTTATTATATATATATAATATGTTCATAGGGAATAAACAATGTGATTAGAAAGGCAGTTTATCTAAGCTTTGACTGGTGAGAAGTTTCGTTATCCGATTATTGTTTAATGAATCATTTTGGGACGACAAAGAATTAAGTTTTCTTTTTCTCTAAGAATATCTTCAATTCATCATATGTAGTATTGTTATTTTGGTTAATTTAATGTATTTACATAGACTGCTGTAAGTATTTTTAAAATGCCTTCTACAATGGGTATCCTGAAAGGAAAACTAACTTTACACAGATCACCAGAGATAACTATCGCTAAGCAGAAACGCAGTCGATGAGAGATGACGCTATCTTTCGAAAGGGAAATATAACGTCTATCAAACCCCATAACACGATCTGGCTTAGATACGTAGATGATATTTCTACTTGCTTGGAACAATAGATGGGGAGATTTCAATGAATTTTTCAATAGACTACATTCAATAGCTCCGACCATAAAACTTTAAAACTAATGGGTAAAGGAAGGAAACCTGCCGTTTCTAGATGAACTAATCATAAGAGAAACAGAGCAGAAATGCTTTCACGGTATATCGGAAACCCACTTTCGCTGTTTCTTAGAGTCATTTCCTAAGCTACCACGATGTCTCCGTCAAGATCTTGGTCGGTTGCAACCTACTTATTCCTCTCGTAGGCTTTAGAATATGTTCAAATGGATACTTAGATAAAGAATTCAATACGATCCACCAACAAGTAATACAACTGCACTTCCCACTACACATTATCGGGAAGGCTATTAATAAAGCAAATAAGAATTTGGTTATACCAGAAAGGGTTCGCCAAAAAAAAAAAAAAAAAAAAAAAACTAACAACAAACAAAAAGAGGGGATTTTAAACGAATAAATAAAACTCCCGGTTTACAAACGAAACATTTCCCCAAAAAGCTAAAGAAAAGCAACCTCAAAGGTTTCCTTTTAAAAAATGGGGATCCAAAATTTATTTTCCAAATTAAACCCCGAATCCATGCGGGAACTCGCTCTTAAATTGTTTAACTATTACTTAATTAAAATAAAAGAAAAAGGGTCCCAGAAGGCCGGAAAAGTTTACAAGAATAAAGCCATGCAAGCAATTTCGTTTAAAATTGGAGTTTACGTTACGGGAGGGACGGTAGGATTCTATTCCTTGGCAAAGGGGAAAATTAAAACCGAGCAACAAAAAAAAAAAGGAAGGAAAAAAAAAAAAAAAAAAACCAGGTACCGGAACTATGCTACAGAGAGTTTAGGGAAAATTTTTCCAAAACAAACGGAAATAGATGCCTTAACCGCTTTTAACCCAACCTAAGAGTGTGCAAATGAGATTGTATTTACAATGGAGGTCCCACTTTGAACCAACCAACAAAGAGAATTTTAAACGGATGGAAATAAAACTCCCGTACACGAAAACATCCCAAAAGCCCTAAGAAAAGGCACCTTTTCAGGTCCTTAATTGAAAATTCCATTTATTTTTCTCATTTTAACCGCCGAATCCATCGGGAACTCCCGCTCATTAATGTATATTTTACTTATTAACATTTAAAAGGAGGGTCAAGAAAGGCCGGAAAAAGTTTTAAAACAAGAAATAGCATGCCAAGCAAATGTCGTTAAAATGAGGTTTACGTAAGCCGGAGAAAACGGGTAAAGGATTCTTATTCCTGCAAAGATAAACGAGGCAAAAAAAAAAGAGAAACCAAAAAAAAAAAAAATAAACAGTTTACCGACAATTTGCTACAAAGGAGAGTTTAAGGGATTCCCAACAAACGGATAGATGTCCTTACCACAACCTAAGGGGTGTGGCAGAAAGGTTGGTTCTCAAAAGTAGCCAGTCCCGTACAAAAGGGAGCCTACCTGGCAATCTGCTATCATCAATTCAAAACCCAACAATTGAACTATCAGAAGACCGTGGATGGAAGACAAATCCCCCGGACGGATTTCGTCCTCGGGCCTCTTCTCAGCGAGGTGCTTCCCCAGAAAATAATTTTATCTTCAGTGGACCGAGGAAGTTATTAGACCGGCAAAACATCAAAGGAATAGTTTTAATTTCCCGCCATGCCCTTCCTGGGTCAACGGTCATCCAGACACCAAACAGCGACGTAAAGCTACACCTACCAGGGTATGCATCCATACTCCCTGGAACATATCGTGGGCTGTCATATCACTGAACAGGGGCAGCAGAAAAGGAAATACCAAAAATATATGGTTGCAACGTGCATATTGTTTTTGAGATGGGACCCGTTTTAGCTTCAAATTATACAGTTTGTAATTACGGTAAAAAGACATTATGTATATATAGGTAGGTATATATATATATATATATATATATATATGTATATATAGTATCTATAGGTATACTATATATATATAGGTATATATATATTCTCTATATATATATAGTATATATAGGTATATATATATGATATATAATATATATATATATATATATATATATATATATATATATATATATATATATATTGAAGATAGCAGATCTAGCATTTTCCTTTTGTGACGGACAGCTACTTTTGAGAACCAGCTCTGCCACACTTCAGTTTATGGTATGGCCTTTATCCATATGTGGGGAAAATCCCTAAACTCTCGCTAGCATATATATATATATATATATATATATATATATATATATATATATATATATATATATATATATATTATATCCTCTCTTATTCCTTCTATCATCAAATCTCAATCTTAAAGATGAATTGAAAAGCACCTACCTCTAAAATCACCAATGGCGCACCTAATGCGCTCAACATCTCTGATTGGATCCTATTCTCCTACTCTCATATTATAGTACACATTAAGCTAAGGTCAAACGAAACTTATGATCTTACTAAAAATGTATGAATTTACCTAAAGTGTTCGTGAGTTTTTTCCAAATAGTTCATTTCTTTCTTGAGCTCTTTATTACTGAAATGAATATATTATGAAAGTAGGTCTAAGTAATTGCTCTGCGTCGAGTATTTCCTTGGAAATTGACTTCTTCTATAGTATTTTGGTTGATTATTAAGAAATTTACTGTTGTATTTTGTCGGTCGACTGTAATTAACGCAAACCCCCGCCCTGCCCCACCCCCACACAGGAGC
>NC_087203.1:18767809-18770309 GCF_015104395.2 Macrobrachium nipponense
TGGTAACACGTTCAGTTACCGAATTGTTTAAAAGCTATTTAACCAGGTTCACTGTCAATATAATGACAAATGTTTTATAACTTCTTTAATGTACAATCTATGAAGATTTCCCTCTTATCATTTTAGGTATAATAATGTCCTATCGTCTAAAACACTTTAGTCCTCGTTTTCGTCAATGCTAACCTTTTGAAAAAATATTTTTGTATCCACAGCTTTCGCTCTATCATTTGTACAATTTGTTTTTCAGTTATGCCCATGAGTAATCTCAAAAGAATCAACTTATTTCGTACAGTAATTTTAAGTAAGATTTGAAAGGACGTTGGGGGGTTTCTTTGTGAAATTGACCTAACTAAATTTTTTAACTGATAAAATGTAAAGTTAAACATTTATTTTAGTTATATGGTCAGTAATTAACTAGCTCTCAGAAATTGGGTTAATATACGTTAAAGTGAGATTAATATTATTTCGCCTTAGCAAAACATCTGGTACATTCTTCTACGGTGTTAACGAATTTCACAGTCGTTACCCTCAAGAAGAACTTCTTATATCAAATTTTTTTCCTGAATGAAACGAAATGTATTTTTTTTCAAACGCGCAGTTGCGGTTTCATTTCGAGAGAGAGAGAGAGAGGAGAGAGAGAGAGAGACGAGAGGAGAGAGAGCGAGATTGTGTTTGAAATGTCATCTTGGGTTCTTTTTACCTTTCTTACGAATCTCTGGCGTTTAATCTCTAACGCTTGAAGGAATATGTAGCAGTCTTTTTTTACTTGAAGGGTATGTAATACTGTCATGAGTATAGGGAATAAATAATAATTTTGAGGAATAAAAAATTTTCTACCGTAAGGGAATAACATCCCCCCCCCACCCCACCCCCCACCCCCGTTCCCTATTTTTTGTTTCTGTGTGCCTCTTTTTTTTCTAGGTTTGGCATGGGCGGCATTCTCTTGTCCACTTTTTTTGTCTGCTTCCATTCCCCACCAGATGTACCACTCCTAGAGATGGGTGGAATAGGTTGTGGCAGGTTGAAGGCTTTCTTTCTCAGTCCTAATGGTGAGTATGGACGAGGGCGTCCAGTACTCATCTTGCAGGCGATGGTTGTCTCTCCGTGGTTGATGGATAGGTCACTCCACATAGTCGCTATAGGTCCACTTCATCCTTCTGACCCAGTGCTATTTTGGAATATATCCTGATCTGGACGGTGCTGATAGAGTTTCGCAATGGGGCGTCTCCCATGTTGTTGGAAAAGACCTTTAAGTATCTGCTGACCAGCTGTCTCCACTTTTGGTGCTGGCATGTATCATAGATTAGTGGTCCATCTGCACCACGAATTGCCATCCTTTTATTATGTGTCTGGACTGCCAACAACTTGAAGTACTTTTGTTCTGCTGGTGATAACTTCTTGCTGAAGAATGCCAATGGGCAACAACCATCATCTGCATTTTGCTCTGATGAGTGTATGTACGTGTGTGTACTGTGAGTTTGCACGTGGGCCTTTGTTTTTGTGTTGATGTGTTGTAATATTAGTAGTCCACGACAGTTAATTTGATTCCACCCTTAGGATTGATCGTCTAAATTTTGACGTGGAAAAATTTACCAGAACCAAGTAGGTGCTTATGTTTGCCGTTATCGAAATTATAGCTTTGTACTACATTCTTTTGTCTTCAAACTCGTAACGAAACAGTCTCTTGTAACGTAAAGCAGTGTGTAAAACCCCCATAAAAGATGCAATGGATTGTTCAACAATTACTCTAATTTTTTTCATCATTTTATTACAAAAGTTCCTTTTATAATTTTATATGAATGTACATATGTTTATATTTATGAAATATAGTTTAAAACTAACAAAATTTATTGAAGCACAGTTATATACAGCAAATATATACATTACATTATATCATTCATGCTCATATCCATGAAATTTGTACAAAATAATCCTGCACACTTTCCTTCAATGTTTCAGTAATTATGAATCTCTGTGCTATTATTTTACCAATCAATTTATAGTAATGAAACCTTGCATCTCTGTTAACCCACAATTCAACGATGTAAGGTAGTAATGATCAAAATAGCAACATTCCTTTCTTTCTTTAACATCTTGGGAAACCTAATAGAACATATATTACGTGGGGTAGGTATTCTTCAACCACAATATAATTTCATTATTTCTTTTACAAAAGTATACTGTATGAAGAATTGTCTCTTCTTTACAATCTTCACAAAAGCTTTTTTCTTAGAAGGCAAAGCCTCATATACATACCTATATATAATTATTTCTATCATAAGGGTTTATAAATTTGACATTTATGATATACTAAGCACTGACCTGGACTTTTGAATTTGTAAATATTGTCACCAATACTTTTGGATATAATACTTAAAAAGAAACAAGTCAGCGGAAAAAAACATGGACATGACACTTTTTCTATCATCACATGTCAAGCACTTTTCAATAGGTTTTTCTTTTATCAGGAAAATGTTTAGATGCTGAGTAGTAATTCTGG
>NC_087203.1:18780309-18795309 GCF_015104395.2 Macrobrachium nipponense
CTGACCGAAGTAAGACCTAAAGGAAAATCGAAGTTAAATTTTGGAGGAGGGAAACAGGATCGAGGTCATTGGTCCCTCCTTAGGCGTTTTGCCTTTGATTCGTTGCTGTCAGGGAGTGTGAACAACACGAAGTGACATAAATCACAGATGAAGAATAGATGTTCAAAAGGATAACTTGAATATTTATGATTTGGCTGATGAAAAATTTTTAATGTTTCTAAAGGAAATAAAAGTTTTTGAAGCATGCTTAACTGTTTCCAAAATTCTAATCGTTGAGAGAGTGGAGTAGTTGAATGATAGTTCCATAAACAAAATCGAGACGAAAAAAACGAGGCGAAACAATACAGTAAAGTTGAGCAGAAAAATATTGGAAGAGCTTTAATTAATCTAAGTAGAGTAAGGGTCGCAATTCTTCAATCCTCAAGATCAATCTATGTGAACTTTAACTGCAGGTTAAATAATAAAAGGTAAATCAGTGATAGCTTATGGTGCACATTAATTGCTTTGTGTTAGTGTTGTTTTGCCTAAGAGAATATTAAACATTTTTCCAGACTTTCAGCCCAAAAGCATCAGCTCTTTTATGTTTCAGCTTTCGCAAATATCAAAGGAAACAGACTACGAGACGAAACCATTTAATCCCAACAATGAAAATGCTTAGCACATTTCAAAATTAATTATATCGTAAGGGAAAACTCATGATCATCGTTCAAATTGAATTCATTTTACTGTATTATGATATATGAACATTAATTACGAAAGCTCTTTCTACATATGATTGCATACGACTATACCAGTGGCTTGAGTCCAATGAATGAAATTATTTACTCGTTTTTCATAAATGCACGATTTAAGTTTGCTTACAGCGTCGGTGTCCTGAATTGAAAAATATAGTGAAAGAAAACCAAGAAAAAAGTTACAAATAAATAACTGAGACACCTTCCTACTTAATAAAATCGTATGCACAATGGGTACTGAGTCATATGTGCGAAATGAAGACATCCGTTATACTAAGAGATGCAAAAGCGATGATTACCGTAGATAACTAGCAACTTCAACTTATAGAATTCCTTAATAGAGTAAAAAATATTTAATGTTGCTACTTTTTACTAGAAAGACTGCTATAAATCAAATGGGTTTCAGCGCGTCGTCAAATTTATTGATTAATAACTTCATCTCCAAAAACCCACGATATGAATAGAATTTGATTGATTGTTTTCAAGGAATAGACAAGCCACACAGAGCATGAGAAGTCTAAAATGCAGATTTCGTTTACCTGAATCAGCATTTATCAATTAATGTGGCATAATAGAGTTTGCATACTGACATTTTTTTTCTTTAGCTTTCATATGCATTAACTATTTAATGAAACGGGGGCAAAATTTAAGCCACTGTTAACATTATATATATATATATATATATATATATATATATATATATATATATATATATATATATATATATATATATATAAGCGTATGTGAGTGCATTGGTTGAATGAGAGAGAGAGAGAGAGAGAGAGAGAGAGAGAAATTAACTTTATCTTTGGTCTGCAAATCTTTCCCTGTTATCTTGGAAACTCCTTCCCAGACCGCGTTCTCTGGTTTTACATCCTTGCCTGAAACACGCGCCAAATATTGATGCCCGTGTTTGTTGAGGAAGACTGCACCTCTTTTGAATAAATCTCATTACTGCTTCAGAAAACTCTTTCACAAGTACTGTTTGCATTGCGAAAGTTCTACAAAAAAAAAAAAAAAAAAAAAAAAAAAAAAATAGTTTTGCTTACCCAGGTAAGCCGGTAGTGGGGCTTCTTGCACTCGCCATTTAATTTTATGTATTTCTTAGTCAAATTCCTCTCCTGCCAGTGATGACCAATCCTTACAAGTACTTCGTCACTCACGCTTAGACACAGCTGCAATACGACCATCTTGAACATTTATGATGAAACCTGGATTTTGGTTTTAGGATCATATATGACCTGGGTTTTCCTCTTCATGTTATACTGATTTGTTTCTTCTTCTCGAGTGTTGGAATAACCCTCGTAATAACAACTTTCTTCGCTAATTCAGTACATTTTACTGTGGAGTCTTGTGTTTCTCACAAACACGAACAGAATTGTTTTAACGTAACGACAGACTTTCCCGTAGAACGAGAAAACAGCTACTGCTTAGTCTATACATGTTGGCGGCGCGAGGATTATTAAAAACAAATTGCCATCTCCTCTCTCCCGTAGGGGACTAGTGCTGTCAGTGCACCTCATTCGGTGCAATATAGACATTACTTAAGGTTCTTTGCAGCGTCCCTTGGGCCCCTAGCTGCAACTATTTCATTCTTTTTACTGTGCGTCCTTTCGTATTCTCTTTCTTCTGTCTTACTATCCACCCTCTCGTAACAATTGTTGCATAGTGCAACTGCGGGGTTTTCCTCCTGTAACACCTTTCAATCCTTTTACTGGCAATTTCCGTTTCAACGTTGGGTGGCCTTAGTTGCCCCAGTGCTCGGCATAATGCCAAAAATCTATATAACTCAAATAAAAGATAAATCTCTCTCCTCTTCGGGATGACTACAAAAAAACATGTACCAGCATATAACCCAACGACCATCAAACTGAAACTGAAACTGCTGCCACTTACGGGATGATTTAAACTTACTGAGAGTCTAGTCTCTCGTCAGTCCCTCTAAAAGGAAAGTGTTTACATCAACGGCCCATTATAAAGGTCGATACAATAGGTCATATGCGGTTCATCCATCGAGGGAAGATACTTCTTCAAAATATATTCACAAGAAGAATAAAAGTGTTGGGAGTTATTAAGAAGAGTGAGCTGCTGCTTTTGTTATTGTAGATTTAGCTGGGCTTATGCCAGCACAGGGTCTTATAAGTTATCTTTCGTTGGTAGGATTCGCATGTCGGCAAACTGAGCTCCAATGGTGAGTGGATTATTATTATTATTAATAGATTTAATTTAACATAACTATCGTTTCGTCAAGCTTTAATTCAGCATTTGGAAATTAAGTTTTGGAATCATGAGGAATGTTCGCACATAACTCGTTATCTAATTCCTATCACTAAGTTGTTGTTTTCTAAAGCAATACTTTATGTATCTCTGTGCTTCTAGTTGACTGAAGCGGTCCATTGGTTGGTTTTTAATCCATACTTTGCATTATACGTGTATATGAATTCTCCCTAAGTTCATTTTTTTCGTTAAGATTTTCCATGTTAGTCATCTTAGTTTATCGATTGTATTTACATACAAATTGATCATGCACAGTTTTCACAAATCCCGCGTAACTACTTTTTGTTTATTATTTGTTTCTTTTATTGAGCTTTTTCTTCTTTTTTCTCTTTGATTTGTTCTTTGTCAGCTTTTCTTCTCACCGCTTGCCCCCGAAGGACCTAAAATCGGTCATGCTTGACTGAAGAATGACTTCCACTGAAGATATTTCGTTTGTTATCATTTCTGCTCTCTGGGTAGGTTTAAAAATAGTCTTTTGTCAACAACTACTCTACGACACAATTTTAATTATCTCTATTTAATCATCGGGAATAGTTCCTCTTAACTTATTGTAAGTCTTTTCATGATCTCCTTCTGCTCCATTTTTTATAGGGTACTATTCAGCTGTTTTTTATGCATTGAAAGTCAACTACAGATCGTTTGGAATAATAATAATAATAATAATAATAATAATAATAATAATAATAATAATAATAATGACATTCAAATAGAGACAACCTTCATTAGCTCGGGTAACATTTCTGACAGTTCATATTCGTGTAGAAACTGGACATCATCTGATACTGTCTTGATGAAGCCTTTTTGTTCACCTTAAAGAATAGTCTCTGTTCTGCTTCCATCAGATCCTTGTCAAAGCCATAAAAGTTTGCAACTAGTTCATAGTCACTTTGCAATGGCACCAAGAGCACACAGAACATCTTAGGCATCCATCCCCGTTAATTTTCCTACAAGGGCTTGCAATTCTTCTAAAAAAAAGTATATCTTAGTTTAACCAGACTACTGAGTTGATTAACAGCTATCCTAGGGCTTTCCCGAAGGATTAGACATTTTTACGTGGCTAGGAACCAATTGGTTACCTAGCAACGGGACCTACAGCCTATCGTGGGATCCGAACCACATTTTATCAATAATTGAATTTCTAATCACCAGAAATAAATTTCTCTGATTCAACGTTGGCAGAGCAGAGAGTTGAACTAGCGACTACTGAATTAGTAGGCGAGCGCGCAAACCATTTGTCCAACGAAGAAGTACTTCTAGAAGTCGAATCTTGTATTTTCAATCCAAAATTTTGTGTTTTGGTTGATTTGGTCAGCCCTTTGGAAGATCTTGTCTAAGCTATCGTCATTACGACATTCTCCCAATGTCCTCATGGTAAGATCTGCATTTCAGCAAGTAGTGATGACATCCATATTTTTGGACTGTATCTGCTCAGGCTGTTGGTGTTTGAAAGAATGACTTTGAGGATACAGAGTCCAAGAATGAAATCAAGTCACATTTTGCAGAAAAAAGTGCAGGAATATCAGATTATGTCTTGGGATCTTCGTCATCTGCTAGCTGAACGAGAGCTTTTATTTTCACGGCTTCCCACCTGCATGACATCGTGTAATACATAAGGATTTGAAAATGAGTGGTGAATGCTCATGTTCAACTCTGATGTCTCCAAAAAAGGCATGTCGTTTTGGGATAGCTTCAAGAAAAGTGGGACCACGTCTTTCATTGTGTCTTGCAATGCTAGATTTAAAAAGCGTTCATAAAAGTGTACGTAGATTGTCATTGGTGCATGTTATTTCAATCCTTTTTTCTTTATCACTGAGGCTTGAGGCTCCAACAAGGCATTGGGCAACAATATTTGGAAGATTAAATTAAGATCACCGGTTGCCTATGTGACAAGAGCAAACAAAGCCTCACCATCATAGACTTTGTCTCATGAAATCTTCTTCCCTTAGTCAAGAAACCTGCTCAGTACGACTTACGTCAGAGGTTTCACCTTCTATTATCCCATAATGCTCACTGGCAACGACATCTTTCTTAATGCGACCAAGAATGAAGTTTGAAGAGCTATGGCGAAATTCATTCTGAATACTAGAAGTCAACTGAGCATGTTTTTCTAAATTGCTGGCTGAACTAAAAATCATTTTAAAAAAGTGCAGAAAAGAACAGTTTTGGCATTTCGTTTTTGAATGGAAAGGTAAAATTTTAATACATGAAAAGGAAAAACACTCATGGACTGGATTTAGCTCACGATCTGCCAGTTGAATAACACTTCCCAAGCCTGGGGGGCGGCTGCAGCGCCCCCAGCCCCCTGGCTCGTACGCCTATGATTCTGCTTAAAGCTGAGAAACTGAAGAAAGAGTTTCATTGTTGAAGTTATACCTCATATGCATAAAGAGTCTAATGAATTTTTGCAGAGTACGCAGTCTCCTCCTATTTACCTTATAATCGTTATCCTGGTGTGATAACCAATGTGGCAAAACTGGTAACGTTGACGTTGCTTGCAATATTACTCTATTGCAAGCAAATTGTTATATAGTGCAATAATGTATTCATATTAGCGATTAGCGGCATAAAATACTTCACTATACACACTTTGAGGGCAAAGTCCAACTGGATTCCAAAAATTCAGTTAGGATATACAGCGGTGTTACCCAGAAATAATCATATATGTTTATTACATTTATCATTTCTTTTACACTTGAGCTCATTTATAATTAAGAACTTAATTGGGTTCCACATTTTGATTCATTTATTTTATTGGGGACTTCATTATCATTATGTTAAATGTAACCGATATTGTTCTTTATTCATGGCAAGCCAAAGTAGTCTTTAGCTCTTTTTTCGCGAAGCCTTTCATTTTGTATATGCATCTCATACTATTGTTGGAATCCATAAAAAATGGGTGGTTTTCTGCCTCATACAAATTTTCAGAAACTTGGTATATCCGCCGTTTGTTCATGTTAGTATCTGGAAATAACGGTGCACGAGGTTGGTGAAATGCAACATTCCCAGGCGAGTCCCTCGGAATGTCCCTATTTTTCATTCCGGAAGCGATTGGGTTGTTTCTTCCTGGCGCTTCTCTTGCTTTCCTTACTTGACTTACTGAGGCTTTCAAGTCTTCGTCTTCAACCATTTTTTATTTTTCTTAATCCCGGTAATGCAACCTGCGTTTTCCACCTTTCACGCACATTACTTTACTTTCTTAAAGAAATAGAATTGAAAAAATTATGGTAAACCCTCAATGAATATTATTCGTGTAAAAGACTACATAATTATAATCGGTACTTCTAAGTAACAACTCCGCACGAACTGCTTGAAATGGCCCAGCGAATACGAGAGCCACTATTTGGGGTCAAATGTATTTTGCCGTTTTAGTACTAGCTCCTGTGTGGGGGAGGGGAGGGGCGGGGGAAGGTTGCGTTAATTACAGTCGACCGACAAAATACAACAGTAAATTCTTAATAATCAACCAAAATACTATAGAAGAAGTCAATTTCCAAGGAAATACTCGACGCAGAGCAATTACTTAGATCTACTTCATAATCTATTCATTCAGTATAAAGAGCTCAAGAAAGAAATGACTATTTGGAAAAACTCACGAACACTTTAGGTAAATTCATTCATTTTTGGTAGATCATAAGTTTCGTTTGACCTTAGCTTAATGTGTACTATAATATGAGAGTAGGAGAATAGGATCCAATCAGAGATGTTGACGCATAGGTGCACCATTGGTGATTTTAGAGATAGGTGCTTTTCATTCATCTTTAAGATTGAGATTTGATGATAGAAGGAACAATAAGCGAGGATAGGATATATATATACGATCTATATATATATATATATATATATATGATATATATAATATTATATACCATCGAGAGTTTAGGGATTTTCCCCACATATGGATAAAGGCCATACCATAAACTGAAGTGTGGCAGAGCTGGTTCTCAAAAGTAGTTGTCCGTACAAAAGGAAAATGCTAGATCTGCTATCTTCAAATTAATATATATATATATATATATCTATATATATGTATATAATGTCTTTTACTGTAATACAACTGTATAATTTGAAGCTAAAACGGTCCCATAAAACAATATTGCACGTTGCAACCATAAATTTTTGGTATTTCCTTCTGTGTCCCTGTTCAGTGATAAAAAATGGACAGACGATATGTTCCAAGAGTGTATATGCATATGTAGGTGTAGCTTTACGTCGCTGTTGGTGTTCTGGTGACCGTTGACCCAGGAAGGATGGAAATTAAAATATTCCTTGGTGTTTTGGGCCTCATAACCTCTCGTCTGACAACGAGTCCAGTGAGTGTATTTTCTGAAACACTTGCTTGAGAATAGGCCCGAGGATGGAATGTCGATGTCATCCATTTCCAACGTCCTTCTGATAGGTTCAATTTGTTGGTTTGATTAATGATAGCAGATTCCAGTAGCTTCCTTTTGTACGGACAGCTACTTTTGAGAACCAGCTCTGCCACACTCTAGGTTGTGGTATGGCATCTATCCGTTTGTGGGAAAATCCCTAAACTCTCTGTAGCATAGTCGTATTGTTTTTTTTGTGTGTGTGTGTGTGTGCTCCGTTAATCTTTGCAAGATGGATCTACCCGTCTCCCGTACGTAAACCTCATTACGATTGCTGCATGTTATCTTGTAAACTCCGGCTTCTGACCCTCTTTTATTTAAGTAATATACATTAATGAGCGAGTTCCCGATGGATTCGGGGTAATGGAAAATAAATGGATCATTAGACCTGAGGTGCTCTTTAGCTTTTGGGATGTTTTCGTTGTACGGGAGTTTTATTTCATCGTTAAAATCTCTTTGTTTGTTGTTAGTGGGACCTCTGTAGTACATTCTATTTGCTTTATTAATAGCCTTCCCGATAATGTGTAGTGGGAAGTGCAGTTGTATTACTTGTTGGTGGATCGTATTGAATTCTTTATCTAAGTATCCATTTGAACATATTCTAAGCCTACGAGAGGAATAATAGGTTGCAACCGACCATGATCTTGACGGAGACATCGTGGTAGCTTAGGAAATGACTCATAAGAAACAGCGAAAGTGGGTTTCCGATATACTGTGAAAGCATGTCTGCTCTGTTCTCTTATGATTAGTTCATCTAGAAACGGCAGGTTTCCTTCCTTTACCCATTACGTTTTAAATTTTATGGTCGGAGCTATTGAATGTAGTCTATTGAAAAATTCATTGAAATCTCCCCATCTATTGTTCCAACAAGTAGAAATATCATCTACGTATCTAAGCCAGATCGTGTTATGGGGTTTGATAGACGTTATATTTCCCTTTCGAAAGATAGCGTCATCTCTCATCGACTGCGTTTCTGCTTAGCGATAGTTATCTCTGGCTGATCTGTGTAAAGTTAGTTTTCCTTTCAGGATACCCATTGTAGAGGCATTTTAAAAATACTTACAGCAGTCTATGTAAATACAGAAATTAACCAAAATAACAATACTACATATGATGAATTGAAGATATTCTTAGAAAAAGAAAAAACTTAATTCTTTGTCGTCCCAAAATGATTCATTAAACAATAATCGGGATAACGAAACTTCTCACCAGTCAAAACTTAGATAAACTGCCTTTCTAATCACATTGTTTATTCCCTATGAACATATAAGGATATATATAAAAGTATTAAAATACAGAAACAATTTGTTCAATACAGTTCTTTGATCGGTCTACGTAAAGTTGATTCGGATGCAGGGATACCAATTTGTGCGCCCTTTCAAAGCTAACTTGGTTTATTTATCGCAGCTTTTGCTAAATAACACAAATAAAACAAACAAAAGATCAAAAGACCCGATTACTTCAGCTCACTTCAAAAATGCGTTTACTTTCTCGCAAAAGAAATACAAATCAGTTTACTGGGATCTATACACGTTCTGCACGAAATATTAATTATGGCTATTTTTGTGCCAGCCCTTGCAGGGCAAAGCATATTACCGTAACCTCTGACGATGTGGCTATACTATAGGTATAGGAAAATATTTTGAAATTTTTTTATATCATGGGCCGCCAAAAAAAAATTGAATAAAAAATAAAATAAATGTATTGACCTTCACCTAATTTTACCTACTCTTATTGATATTCAGGAAGAATTAACCTTTGATAAGTGAAGTTTAATACGTAAAATTTGAAATAACGATCAAAGGCTCAGTGCTTTTGAAGATTGTATTTTCAGGTAATTCTCGTGAGAGAATAAATGTAAGATGAAAATAAACGATTATGGGAAAAAAAAAAATCTTCCATGGCCGCAATATATCTTTGAAAATGAAGGCAGCATCTCTTCAGAGTGACAAATCCATCATCTCTCCCGCACGAAAGTCTCAGAGACTGTCGCCTCTCAAAATGGCACAAATTGTACTTTAAATCCGAATCATGTCTTCAATTAGCAACGGATATAACTTCATCTTGTCGCCATACAAATATTAATTCAATGGCAGCATCGACTTAGGAAATCTGAGATTATTTGCACATTCTTTAAGTAAATGGTCCTGTACTTCATGTGTTTGTCATAATGCCCAGGAGAGAGAGAGAGAGAGAGAGAGAGAGAGAGAGAGAGAGAGAGAGAGAGAGAGAGAGAGACCCTGATGTACTTGGTCTGTTCGTCATAATTCTCAACAATGAGAGAGAGAGAGAGACTAGTGGCTGCCATGTAAATAAATTAGAAAATAATTGGCATCGTTACATTAATTATAATAAAAAAAGCTAATTTAGAATGTAAATAATTTTTTTTCATCGATCATTACAAACGGTAAAACATCCTCACTATTGGAGTTTTTACCATTACAATTTTTGACGGGGTTTTGCTCTACTTAATGAAGTTTTAACTACTGGAATAATATATGGGAAGATGGGGCAAAACGGCACAAGTGGGTAATATGGACCACAGCCGTTTTCTTGGTTTCTTGATGCTACCACCTCATGGGATGTGTACATACTAAATCTTTGGTTCCTCAGTCAGCTGTAACATAAGTACTAGTTAAAAGCCATGTTTTGTTTATGTGCAAAATTCCCATGAAATTTTCATCACCTTCTGATCTACTGGTAAGGGTAGGATAAAATCGTGATAGTAGGAACACAGTGACTTATAATATAATGCAACATTGCACAAGTCTTCAATATTATACTGTGAATAAGGTTGACTAGAGAAAACTACATTTCTAGCCCCAGTAGTCTGGTGAGGTTGTTGTCAACATATTTATTGCCATGGGGGCAAAACGGCACATTTGTGCCTGGGGTAAAATGGCACACTGGTCTATTTTACCCTAAGGTGGTCTGCTTTACCCTCTGATACAATACAGGCAAATATTTAACATTTATATTAATTATTATATTCAAAATAGGCTTATAGCCTCTGCCATTTACTATATCCTATAATGTTCTTTAAAATTGTCTGTTTTCTTACAGAGACTTCCAATATTTATTCTTTCTTCATAAAGTTAGGCTTTCCCTTTGCTGGTTCTAATCAAAGCCAGCACAATAATTTCTTATTTTGTTTATTTATTTAATCAGTTAAATTTCTAGCCACAAATATCAACAAAATTTATTAATTTGTAAGTAAATACAGTACTTGCTACTCAAACTTTATTGATGATTTGATGAAGTTCAGATCCCTAATGATACCCCAGTAGCTAGGCCTACTTCTCATACGAAGCAAGTTCCTAAAGATCCAGACCCACCAACTGCTAGCGCTTCTGGTTATATTTCTCCATTTGAAATAAGTCCTTCTCCTAAAGCAGATCGAGTTAGTGCAAAGCGTAAAGTAAGAGACTGTGTCAGAACATATTACATCAAGCCCATACAAGAAGATACTTCAGGAAAAATTAAGTGAAGGATAAAAAGAAGACCAAAATGAAAAATTAAGTGAAGGATAAAAAGAAAACAAAAATGCCAGAGCAGTTAAACATAAGAGCGGCAAAGCACATCAGAAAATAAACAGGTTTCAGGTTGTGTCTTAAAGATAAAAAGAAAAGCCCTGCATCAACTGTCACTCAACAAGAATCAAGTGAGTCCGAGGATGATGTTGAGACATTCTGTTTATATTGCAGTGAAAAATACAGTAAGAGAGGAGGTGAAGGCTGGATCCAGTGTACTACTTGTTAATACTGAGCTCATGACAAATGTGCAGGTGTAGATGAAGATGATTGTGAATTCAGCTGTAAATTTTGTGTGTAGTTCTATCATTTTTGCTGATAATAAGCTACTATTTTTTTGGATATGTAAAAGGACAATATGCTTTATATTTCTTTTATATGAATAATAATCACTTGCCATGCAAGGCAACGTTACTTATCACTGGTAAGTAGTATGATAAGAGATTATTTTCAGTGATATTTAGCCAAAGACCAGTTATTTTCTAAAGTTATGAGAACTTAACAATTTTAAATTATATGCTGAATATTCATTTCATTTTTGTATTGAGTACATTTATTGGTACATTTCTATGTGAAAACACAGATAGAGATGTTAACAAGTGTTTACTCATGAGGGGCCATTTTGCCCCATATGCCAGGGACATTTTGCCCTAACCAGTGTACATAATGGCCCACCAGGATCTATTTTCTTTAGTCAATTTTCTTGGGTAAAGTCTGAAAACTATATCTTCCAAAGAGATTTTATTTTGTTTATTGATGAATAAAGAGGAGAAAAAAATAACTGTCTTTAAATATATTGCAAAGGGTTTTTAGAAATTGGACTCAAACCTTAAGTGTGCCGTTTTGCCATATTTTTGTTTAACATTGAAATAAATAACTCAAACCTAGGTAATACAAATAACGCTGCTTATTCAGGAAGGTCTTATAATTTTATGGAATTTTAGCGTCAATTATCTTTGGTCTGTATTTTACGTAGAATAAATACCATGAAATGCCGAGCGCTAGAAGACCGGAAAGGCATAGAGTATGAAAGTCGAGATCAATCGTGGAAAGGCTTCACTTAAACCTCTTTCAGCCCAGAAGTGCTTTTGTGCCTCAATGTCATTGCCATTTCATTGACTGAAATGAAATGTCAAAAAGTCTTCAGTTTAACTGTGACGCTCATGCCTTTAATTTCTGGGTGTATTACGAAAGCGCGGATTCAGAATTGAAACCATGTTTATAATTTAATTACCCACGTTCTGGTTTTTGTTTCAACCAGAATTTATTAATCATGTCTCTGAGCTGCAGTTAAAACCGTTATCCGATAAAACTGAGGGAGAACTACTTGACAATCCTGGTTCAGTCCGTAGGGTGATCTTGATCACTTCGTTTCTTTAAACGTTAACAACCTTAGCACTAACATTTAATAAGTGTATGTGTTAACAATAACTGATACAGAGACCGTTAACAAGTAATCATTATCAATTTCGGGTAAACATTTCTTCAATGGGCAACAACTCCACCGAGAACGTTTGACGTGGTTAAAGTTTTACTTGCATTGGATTCACAAGGAAGATATGACAGCCTGTCGATATCTTCAATCTGCAACTAGATTTTGAGCTGTAACTTGTATGGAGGGGCGAAATCAAGGGAATAAAGTTAACATGTTCATGGATGTTAATGCGTCTATGTTTAAAAAAGACAATAATGCTAATTAGAAGTACCCGTACCTTGCCTTAACTTTGATTATTTCTTCAACACCTACTATGTATATGAGTTAAACCTAAATATTCTTGCGTTGCTTATATAATACTACTCAGATTTATTTATCTTTCATTACATAATAATGACAGAAAGCGCTATAATACTAAAATTAACAAAAAGATCGGCTTCACAAGTTGATTGAAATAATAAAACGATCGTTACATGAAGAATGACGATGACATGTTGTAAGTTAAATTTTGTTGTTGAAATTTTTTTTAAATTTTTGTTAGATAATATATAGATTTTAATAAGTAATTTATTTCTATACACAGAATTTAAGTCTTTGGCAAGTAAGAACTGGTTTACAAGGAACACGCAACATACTAACAAGATGCTATAAATAATTCTCCTCTATCTAAAGACAAAATCTTTTTGAATCTTGTTTCGATTCTTTAGGTCGGGAAGATTTATTAATGTTTAAACTCTGCATTAATAAACCTCAAATGGCGACTAAATTACGGAAATGAAGTTCATGATGAATAATTCATTTTCCTGTGATGGATAATTGTATATATATAATTGAAAAACAATCGACGTTATCTCAAACGGGTAAATGAAAATTTTCGCATACCGTATTTGTGACATTTTAACAGGCAATCAGTCTCATATGTAACTTTTTGTTCACTCATTCTGGCTGTTTCATTTGTTATTCACTATTGGTCCATTATGCATCAAACCATCATTGTCGAACGATAATGCCGACCTAATAAAAAAAACGATGGCTATACAGACAACTATTTTATTCTTATATGAAGCATCCAAAAGTCGAAAAAAAATATCAACATTTTATATTATATTAAGTGAGATGGTATCTGGCATAAGTCATTCACCATTCATTCTTATCCGTTAAAGCAGAATAGGCTCTTAAGTCTACGGTTCTGTAGCGATGTAAGAGTACAATTTTCAGCTCTTTTGCACGCAAATTTTTCCATTTATGCGAGGAAAATTTTTATATTTTGGAAAATATTTGAACAATAGTACTAATACATATTTTCCTACATACACACATGCAAACATATACGTGGCCTTATTTTGGGGATTTCTGGGGTCCTAACTGGTGAGCAGATATCTTAACATGAAGATAATGGCTCTGACTGCAATTACTGGGGCGGGCGGAAGGCCTTCCTTCAACAATTTAACACTTAGAACAGAAGAACTGGTTATTCAAACAGGACGTTTAACAGAGTATTGTCGAGTCATTTGAAATTAACAGAATTCGAAACATTGAAGATTTATGGAATGAAATTCTTGAAAAAGACATCGTTGGGTAGATTTTTTTTTTTTTTTTTTTTTCAAAACTTTAGTTTAACCAGACCACTGAGTTGATATTAACTTTCCTAGGACTGCCCCGAAGGATTAAACAAGAAGTTATTTAAAATCTCTAAGAATTTTGTTTAAAACTAACAACATATGTCAATCTAAGAACTAATTAGATTAATTCTTATGTATTTTAAAAATTTACATTCACATATACATAGAATATATATATATATATACACATATACATAGATATCTACATTAGATTGAAAACTAGGTAACTATATTCTATGTATTTAAAAATGTTTATTTCTAAATCTCTATTAAATATAAATCTCTGTAAGTTACTATCTAAAAAATAAATATTCGATATTAGGAATATATTGTAAATTACTATATGAATCTTATATATTATTGTATATTTTATTCAATTTAATGAATTTCAAAATATTAAAAAATGAAAATTTGCCATTTTCTGACAGTATGTCTTTTAAGGAATATCTTTTAAATAATGTGTCTCTTTAGATTCTCTATTTTGGACAGATCTTTAAAATATGTTTTACTGTTATTTGTACATTACATATTTTGCATATAGGTATAGGAGCATGGGGTTTACTCATTAGGTAACCATGTGTCAGTTTAGTGTGACCAATTCTTAGCCGTGTCAGTATTACTGAATACTTGCGACATTTCTGATAGGTTGATGGCCACAGGTCTACAGTTTCTTTTATTTCTCTTAATTTATTGTTAGGATTTTCAATTTACTGTGTCTAATATAATCTTCTAATGGTAATAATTCTGCTGATATTGGGAGTGTTGTAGCCTCCTTTGCAAAGGTGTCTGCTTTTTCATTGGCTTCTAATCCTATGTGAGAATGTATCAACATAGAGTAACAGATATCTTTTGCGTTTTCATTTCATGTAATGTTAATCTAATTTCATTTATAATTTTATTATTTGGAGTCGAAGAGCTTTTTGCGCTTAATGAACTTAGTGAATCGCTAAAGATGGTTACTTCATTAAACTGGTTTTCAAATATAGTTGTTAATGCTGTTTTTATTGCTAGCAATTCAGCAGTGAACACTGATGC
>NC_087203.1:18800309-18869167 GCF_015104395.2 Macrobrachium nipponense
CCACTTCGTCGATTTGGTGCGACATATTTATCCTCAAATCAGAAAAAAATAGAGAGAAGGATTTAGAGAAAATATAAACTTACAGATATTCGGAGATAAACAATGACAGTTGGCTTACTTTTAAATATAAAAGAAACTGTTTTAACTGCAGTTCTTCCTCTCAAAAATAGATCTTATAGATTAAGAAAAAGAAAAGGACTGGCGCTTTTAGTAAGCCATACTTTCAGTAATATTGCTATAACACAGAACTTTTAACTTTTAAGACTTGAAGTGCAATGTTGAGAAAACTATATATTATATATATATATATATATATATATATATATCTATAAATAATATTATTTATATAATATATATATATATATACTACTATATATATATACATATATATCTATATATAACCATATATATATTATATATTCTATATCTATATATATTTATATATATATATATATATATATAGATATATTAGATAATATATATGATATACTATATATATTATATATCTAATATATATATATATATATATATATATATACATATATATATATAATATATATATATATATATAGAGATTACTTTTACATTAAATTAAATTAAATTTTAATTAATATATTATATATTATATTTTTATATTAAATTATTTATTATATATTATGAATTAATTATTAGATATATATATATCTCTATATATATATATATATATATA
The DNA here is from genome assembly GCF_015104395.2 of Macrobrachium nipponense. Lineage (NCBI taxonomy): Eukaryota > Metazoa > Arthropoda > Malacostraca > Decapoda > Palaemonidae > Macrobrachium > Macrobrachium nipponense. The sequence continues at coordinate 18,801,019 of NC_087203.1, forward strand.
TATATATATATATATATAGATATATATATATATATATTATATATATATATATATATATATATATATATATATATATATAATATATATATATCACTATATAATATATATATATATAGATATATCTATATATATATATATATATATATATATATATAATATAGTAAGTATAAGGCCTATTTGAATTTTCTTCTCCGGGAAACAGTTCTTTAATATGCATTTAACCAAAACTTATATAGACAAGATTATGCCTTTTTCGCCTTCTTTCCTCTATTATTCTTGTCCAAACTGGGGTCCGCGTACCCCTGGGGGTACGCAACATAAATCATGAGGGTACGTGAACAAACAAGGAACACACACAACACACACACACACACACACACACACACAACAGAAACATCCCATCAGTGAACATCAGCCTCACATCTCGCATTAAGTTGTGTAAGTAATTTTCAAGAATTTTGTTATTAAATAATCATTTTTATTTGTGTAATAATTTGAATTTATCCACCAACACTCCTATAATGCAGTCTTTATATAATTAATATACTATTTGCATGATTATCCTAAATAAAACTGAGTTTGGTGTTCTATGGTGGGTGAGGGGTGGGGGGTTGGGTACTTAACAGTAGGAGAAGGTAATAAAGGGTACAGTAGGCGAAAATGTTTGGACAATACTGCACGGTCTAATTAGACGATAATATACAATTACCGTCCATTTTAAATATTAGAAACAGCTACATCAGTTGTATTTTCTGCCAGACTTAGTTTTACAGTGAAATAATTAAAAAACATCTTTGGTTGTAGGCCTAATAGTATACATTATGAATTCGGAAAAGAGGCATAAGAAAAGTTGTCATAACACAATAACCTTAAACCTCTTTTATGTCAGTGCAACGTGTATTCAAACATTCACGAGACTCAGAGGAAAGCTAGCACGAACTTTCTCTGCAACTGTTTTCCCGCCAAGCAACACTTCGAAGCGGAGGCGGGATTTTACAGATATTTAAACTGCTTCCTCAGTAATGACAATTCCCAACTCCCACCCTAGCTGAAATTAATTTATATCTTCTCTTGCATTATTTTTCCCTGATTACATCGTATACTTCCATTAAAGATATTTGTCAGTAGGTTTAAAAACCAGTGTAAGAGGAATTATTATTCATTAAAGCTTTAGCATATATACAGATTAGGCCTATAATACATAGTATATCACACCTAGGCTACCACGTAAAAATATATAAGCAAAATAAGTAAATGTTCATTACCTGGTTTCTCCTGGATGCCAGCAGTGCAGTCTTCCTTGTTGGTCGTTGCAAAAGGTCTTCTCGTCACAAAATATAACAGTTTCCCAAAACTGCTCGCTCTTGGACAGATATTAGAGTGCAAACCCGAGACGATGGTCCATATGCGTCTGTGTAAGTAGAGGCCTGAGCGCAGGTTTTCTACACAGAAGACCAGCTTCTCGAAACCGACGTCTTACAGTGTCAATTGATTTTTGTATATTTGTTTCTCGTTTCACTGAAAATGATGACGAAAACGGGTGTTCGGTTATAAAGTTAATTAACACTGCGTCTTCTTCTGTGGTTGTGCAGCGGCGTCTCCCAGATCTAGGATGGCTTTTCAATCCTTGTCCGTCGTTGTATCGTGTTAGCCATCTATACACAGTTGTCTTGATATTAAGACGATTAAAATATGTCTTTTTTTGAAAATCTGGCGAGATGCAGCTCAACTATAGCTCTCGTTGTTGGGGGTGACGTTTCTGGTCGCTGTCGGGTTGCTCCAACCATGTTTGGCAAATGACCACAGTTGACGTCATATTAGACCACGCCCACAACTACATCTCCGATACGTTCATTACATTAAATAAATTACTATGATGGCTAACATGTAAAATTCGTTAAGTTTTACGTCTTTTCATATTTACCACAATTAAAAACTAGGTGTTAATGTTTTTCTAATGATCTAGCTATATTTTGATTTAATAAAATACAAGATTATACTATAAAACCATGCTAAGTGAACTGTATCCTTTTTGAGCGAAGTTGAAAAATGTTTCGCCGATGCAATTTAGCATCATTAGAAACGTGAAGATGGTAAGAGTTGCCAGTTAGTCACTTTTTGAACGAAAATCACTGAAATCAGGTCACTCGAGTTTTGCTGCATACTGTACAAGCACAAATGATTGAAAGTTATTAGAATAACGTATGTGAGAACAGAGATCTGTGTTTAAAGCACGACGTATCTATAAACAGGTTAGTTATTGAAAGCGCCCCAAGTTTTTTTATTTTGTGAAAAAAAATAAGAAAAAGGACTCTACTGTTTTTGGTGAATTCGGAAGCTGCAGCAAAGAAGAAAAATTTGAGGCATCAGGTAAAGTAGTATTACCGTTTTAAGTTATCTTAAAATACTTAAAAACACTTGAAATACCTTATAATATTTATAAATGTGAATTCATTTAATTTGTTTGACGTTCCAAATTTCAGCGTTTTGTGCTAGTTTTTTAAAGTGTTTTGTTTATACTCGGTGTTACCATTTCTTAGTTTTTTCGCATTTTGATGGTGAATTTAATGCAGTTATACATTGTGTGTTTTCATGCTTTGCTTTGTTTCACAATTTGTTTAATTAACGTAGGCGTTTCTTAATGATTAAATTTTAGTATATACTTGATTTAATTTAACACTGTGAATTGACCTCCATTTACTTGCATTTTCTTTTCAAAATTTAAGTATTTCTTAACAGTTTGAATTTTACTTGAGTAATTTGATTTTACTTAATTAATTTTCTTGATAAATTTATTTTGATTTAATTTTTACAATAACCAATTCAAGGATTACTTAAATTTTTTGTTGTTTTCCAGTAATAGTAAATTTTATTAAAATTGTGAATTCCACTTATGAATTTTGAATTTAAAATAAATTTTTGTATTTAAAATTTCTATAACACTGTTTCATTTAGTTGGGAAAAACTCTATCGCGAGAGTATATATAATGTTCTAAGGGGTCCACAATAATAAAAAATTGTTGTGGGTTCGAAAGCTTTTTGTAAAGGGTTTTAAGATTATGCACGAACTCGCAACAATTTTTTATTATTGTGGACCCCTTAGAACATTGCTTCATTTATTGACCCCCAGTGATAGAATTTAATTTGTGTACAGACCCACTGATAGGTTGTGTTGTTTTCCTTAAATTTTCTCGAAGTGAGTTGTAACAGGGGATAGACTTAGACTTTTTAAGTTATTGTTGGAGTGATGCCCTTTAATTAACTTGAGCTTATATGAATTTCTCGCTTTTGTTTTAATGAACTTAGTCTGATTTCTTGCATCTTTAGTAAGCTTTTTAAGGGATCACTCAGTCGTAGTTTATCTGTTATGAAGGTTCAAGTGTTTGGCTGCTGTGAGGTAACTTTAGGTAACTGAATTTTATGAACGGTAAGTGTAATAACCAGACATTTGGGCCCTTTGTCATAATATATATATTATATATATATATATATATATATATATATATATTATATATATATATATAGATATATAAATATATATATATATATCATATATATATACATATATATATATATATAGATATCATATATTAATATAATATATATATATAACTATATATATATATATATATATATATATATATATATATAGTATATAAAGACCTAGGGTTTTTGATTAATAATGTTTTGTCCATGTGTTCCCTTTGACCTCTGGAATGTGGAGAACAGTGTAGAGGTGACGACCTGAGAGTAGCTGATGAATGAGTTTCTGGGGATGGCGTGAGATAAAAATGCTTAGTTCAACAAGTCAATGCACGACAGTTTATGAACTCTTCTCAAAGTGCCTTTGTGAAACTGGATGCAACTAGTGTTGCGAGGCACTAACGAACTGTGTGTTCGTATGTGCGTGTGTGCCTCTTCCCTTTAAGAGTGTCATACCCAAGCCTATGGGAGGATTTTGACAGAGGGCTTCAAGTCACAGGCAAGATGCCGTGGCATTCGCCGGGAGTTTTTTATTAAGTGTTTATAGTGATCCGGCTGTTTGGGTGAGTGTTGAGTTACTTTAGCCAAAGGGATGGCTTGTTTGATATCTTGTAAGATGTTCCATTTTATTAACTTTGTCTTTAAACTTATGTTTGCTAACGAGTGTGTTTCTCGTGTCTTTGAAACAGACGATTCTGGTACTCCTGAGATGCAGGAGGGATAAAGAGTTCCCAGAGGGGTGTAGACTTTTTTGGTGACTAGACAATGTACTGTTTCGGGGTTTTTTGGGTTAGTCTGTAAGACTGGATTACTTGATTGATTGATTTATTTATTCGTTGTTAATAAACGTTAATGTTATGACGCAACTCTCTCATTTTCATTACCTGTTAGAATGGAGAGAGAGAGAGAGAGAGAGAGAGAGAGAGAGAGAGAGAGAGAGAGAGAGGCTGTGTGAGTAATGCTGTGTGTGGGTTTGCCTTCCGCTCGTGTCTCACGCTTACCTTATGAATAATGGGGGGGAATCCCCCCATTAACAGTGGTGGCAGGCGGTTAAAAGGGGGTATAAAAGTTTTTTTTTTCTTTTTTATGCCTAGGAACGCCAATGTAGAGATGGGTGGCCAGTTAGAAAATAAAAGGGGTTATGGCTTAGCGATAGTTTTCGAACAACAAAGCCTTTGTGGGATTGTGGAAAATCGTTAAACTGTTAGTTTTCAGTTACTTAGTGAGAAAAAAATGAGAAAATATCTATCTGTTAACTGTGCTAAAGGGAGGGAAGGATTTTATTGGACTCAGCATTTTTCCCAGGGAGTCAGCCTAGAAGCAGTGGGCGCACCCAGTATGACTTTTGCTTGTGCAATGACGAGTGTGTTCCGAGATACCCGTGCGGCTGTTGTTGTTAGTATCACTGCCGCGTTTTACGAGAATTTCGAGTTCCTTTTGTTCCCATTATGGAGTGGTGAGTGTTAAAACTATTGTTTATCAAAGGGAGAGGGTTTTTGTTTAAATATTTCAGGGTTATGGGATTGGTTCAAGAGGTCAACAATTTTTCTTGTCTTTGCCCCATAGTGACGTGTTTTCTTTATTTGCACCTGTTTATGATAAACGTATTCGTCTTTGTTTTAAACACATAAGAGTGTATAAAGATGTGTTTTTGCATGTGAACTGTGCTTAGATAAGCATATCTGGCTTGGAGACAAGAGTGGCCACAATTTTACGGGCTCAGCACATTTCTGCAGAGAGGCGCGTTGCATTGCGAGGGTACTGGCATCCCTCGGGGGGATAGTTGCATGGAGGGTACTACTGGCCTCCCTCGAGAGATGGTGCAGGGGAGGGCACTAGTGTATACCTTGGGAAGGGGTCCTCAGACACTGTTCAAGGGGAGATGGGGGTACTACTGTGTATGCCTCGGGCTGTTCTGTCGCTTGACTGAGGGGTTGTTCTCAGGGGGGGAGAAACCTTTTTTTTCTCATTGGGGGTGAACTCCTTTCTTTGTGTTGGGGGATGGTTTGGCCTTGACATTGGATGCTAAGATATCAGTGGATTGATTAGTTGATGAAGTGAAACGCCCGTAGAGTCTTTTTTTTAGAAAAGAGATTTTTTTTCTCCCTTGGATGAAGAGAAAAGGAAATAAAAAGCGAATTGAAATGCATTGTATGGGAGTATGTTTTACTTGTGCCTTGAAAGACACAAATATATTGGGGAGACACAGATTATTATTATTATTTTTTTATTGTGTTGGAGAAATTACTTTGAAATGCCGATGATTGGTGTTGTATCTGTTCTGTTTGGAAATGGTGTTGCATCTGGAGACATTGTATGTAATGAGATTCAGCAATACTGTGTATGCTATTTGAATTTCACCCTTACTTGAGATCTTTGCAAGAGAATTTTTGCTATGGAGAGTTATTGTTATTATTAATAATAATTATTACTTGAGATGTGTCACGGGAGGTTTGCTTAAGTATAATTATCATTACGGGAGACTTGTTTTACGAGAGATTTGAGATATTTCATGGGAGATTAGTTGATAATTATTACAGATAATTATTCAAGGAGAATTATTACGATGAATTAATGGGAGAAGTCTTTTGTTAATTGTTGAGTTTTTGTAACCTTAGAGAATATTTCAGTGATTCACGGGGATGAGTTTTGCTGAATCTTGATGATTCTGACTGAATCTTGGTGAATTGTGGTGAAACTTGCTGAACTTTTGCTGAATTTTTTGCTGAATTCCTTGGAGAATGGACAAGCATTAACATTGGTGATATTTTTTGTACTGATACTGATGATTTTGATGATAGCAATTTTTTTTGGTGATTTTGTGATAATGATATTTCTGATACTGATTTTTTTTATACTAATACGTGGGCGTTTTAATGCTATCAAGGGAGGTGAAATCTTTTTTGAATTTGGGAGGAACTAACAACACATTATTTCTTTTGTTTTCCTCTTTTTTTTATGAGTTCAGCAGATAATTGCTTGACATCTAGTGAGTTACGGGAGATAGTGAACAAGGCCGTTGATTTTTCTTTTCTTCTTTTTTTGTAAGTTAGCCATCGCTGACACAAGTTTTTCTTTACCGTGGGTGATTTTGAATTTATTTTTTTCTCTCCAGTTTGATGTGAATATGTTTTTTTTTAATGTCTCCGTTCGTGACTTAGAATCATTGTTCGGGAACGTGCTATAGAGAAATATATGGGAGAATTTTTTGCACGTTTTGAATGCATACGTAATGGCACTACATTTTTTCTCTGGATATTTGTGTTCCAGAAATTGTGAGTTTTCTTGCACAATACCTTCGTTGTATTTGTGACAACTTTGTGAGAGATAGGAAACTTGGTTAAGTTTTCTAGTGGCTTATGCTGTAGTGCATATGGAGAAGTCTTGGCTTAGACACTTTGAATTTGGAGTTCTGTTATAATGAGTTGTGGCACATTGGTGATTTTTTCTAGAATTTTCTAGACAGTTTTATTTGCCGAGTTTTTGCCCTTTTTTAGCAGTTATGCTAAATGGAGAGAGTTTTTATAGTTTTTGACTATAACATTGAGTTATTCTCTGGAGAATTGGAGTTATAATTGAGATAGATTTGGAGTTATAATTAGAGGTATATATTATTTTGGAGTTATAATTTGAGATATAATATATGGGAGATATATTTTTGGCCATTTTTTATATTTGCCAATGTGATATGAGCTATGTTTAGTTCAATTATTTTGCAGCCATCTTTGTTGCAAATGGAGACACATATTTGGAGATTATGGGGCAATATTTGTGAGTATGTGAGTTAGATGCCTTGAGTGCACATTTTTTTTGGAGGTAGGATTTCATTTTTTGATATTCCTTTTGGAGATATATACTATTTGGAGCCTTGTTTTGTTCCACATGGAGTTATTGGGGAAATAGAGGTAAATATTTTGTATTTTCCAAAATAGAGGTGATTATTCTCTATTCCTGGAGTGGTGTTTTTTTTTATTAACATATGGCTATTGGAGAAATAAGAGAGAATAATATAGGGGGTTGGTTATTAACCAAATGGAGGAAATATTTTTATAACCGGAGTGGTGTTATTATTAATATGGTGTCTCATAATGGAGTTGGAATTAATCTTTGGCGGGTGACCCTTTTTTTTTGTGGTTATGGGGTTTTTTTTTGAGCCAAGAGAAGATTTCTGTGGTTCTTTCTCTTTGATTTCGTGACTATTTAGAGGCGAGTGGCATTACTGCATTACGAGTCCTATGGAGATGTGTGCATTTGCTGTGTTCACAAGTGTATTATTTTTGGAGAAATATAATTTGGGGCACGAGTCATGTTGAGAGAATAAGTCTTCGAGACAAATTTTTGAACACATTAGTCATATCCTGGAGTTAATTCTGTGAAATGTGTCTGTTAGACCTTTTTTCTAGAGAATCATGAGTTTCCAAACTTATGTGTCTGACTAGACAATTTTTATGCTGCTGTTAGAGCATACGTCCGCAGGCGATTTTTCTTCTGACAAGCGATATGATTGAGCGTGGGCTGACTTTTTTTCATCTGATGATGATAGATCAGAATTTTCGCAATATCTGGAAATGTTGACAATAGCATTTCACTAAAGCGCATGTGTAAGAGTTTGCTTTCTGGCAAATTCCATAACTTTACATGGAGCATTTCTTGGGAAAAGCGCGGGGGAGTTATGCATATTATACATGTATTATGTATTTTGTGATTGGGGAAATCTTCTTGTGATTATCTTTTTTTTATTATTATTATTTTTCTTCCTTTTCCTGTGAGAGATGTAATTTGGGGATTGAGTTTAAATGGCATTTCTTTTTGGATGGGAGATGTAATTTTTCGAGGGTTGTTACTTACGTAAATGGGAGTTTGACATTAAGTCTCATTGTGATTAATTGTATGAGCAGTAAAGGGGTTTTTGCTGTTAAACATTGGAGATTTTTACTGATTTTGTGGGTTGTTCAAATATCAGAACTTGAGAGAACATTTTTGGGTCTGGGTGTGTTACGTGATTCTTTTTTTTCCTTGGGTTCATTACGATTTTTTTTTTTTCTTTTTTTTTTCTTTTTTTTTTGTGAGAACATTCGAGTTTAAAATGTGAGTGCAGAATTCCGTGGACTTGCTGTGATTGCTGAGTTGTGTTGTGTGCTGATGTGTGAGTTTGGAGAATTGAGTTGGAGAACTTGATGTTTTTTTTTTCTTAGAGAGTTATGATAATGACTTATGATTTAGTAGTCATATTAAGGGAGTTAATTGGGAGACGTTCAGTTAGTATTTCTGACCTTTTGAGATCATTGTTTGATAGAAGTAGTATGTCTGGGTTAATTTTCTTAGATTGACCAAAGACTTGACTGACATACTAACACACACCAAAAAAAAAAGTCGTTTCCCGACGCCAGCAAGACGTCCACCAGCCGTGAGGATGCTGCCGTTTTTGGTGATTACAAGAATTTCCACGTGGGTGATCAAGAGAATTCTACAGCGTGTCTTTTGGGGATCTGCAGAAGCCGTGAGAAGTCTTCTACAATGAGGGAGGCATTCCGTCTTCCTACAGTTAGCTACAGTCTACTGTCTGTGCAGCTACTTGCAGACAAGCAAAGAGGGATATTCAAGAATCCTAATGCAGAAAATATGAGAGAAAATGCGTCTAGTGCTATTTGGAGATTAAAGCGTGATAAGACTTTATTTTATAATGCCAGAGACGTGCAGTTATTTCGTATATTTTATTTTAAGCCGGCCAGTGTGTTTTGTATTTTGCTAGGCGGGGGCTAGCATATGGGGTGGCCGAGCATCTGTAAGGCCTAGGGTTTTTGATTAATAATGTATTGTCCATGTGTTCCCTTTGACCTATGGAATGTGGAGAACAGTGTAGAGGTGACGACCTGAGAGTAGCTGATGAATGAGTTTCTGGGGATGGTGTGAGATAAAAATGCTTAGTTCAACAAGTCAATGCACGACAGTTTATGAACTCTTCTCAAAGTGCCTTTGTGAAACTGGATGCAACTAGTGTTGCGAGGCGCTAACGAACTGTGTGTTCGTATGTGCGTGTGTGCCTCTTCCCTTTAAGAGTGTCATACCCAAGCCTATGGGAGGATTTTGACAGAGGGCTTCAAGTCACAGGCAAGATGCCGTGGCATTCGCCGGGAGTTTTTTATTAAGTGTTTATAGTGATCCGGCTGTTTGGGTGAGTGTTGAGTTACTTTAGCCAAAGGGATGGCTTGTTTGATATCTTGTAAGATGTTCCATTTTATTAACTTTGTCTTTAAACTTATGTTTGCTAACGAGTGTGTTTCTCGTGTCTTTGAAACAGTCGATTCTGGTACTCCTGAGATGCAGGAGGGATAAAGAGTTCCCAGAGGGGTGTAGACTTTTTTGGTGACTAGACAATGTACTGTTTCGGGGTTTTTTGGGTTAGTCTGTAAGACTGGATTACTTGATTGATTGATTTATTTATTCGTTGTTAATAAACGTTAATGTTATGACGCAACTCTCTCATTTTCATTACCTGTTAGAATGGAGAGAAAGAGGTGGAGAGAGAGAGAGAGAGAGAGAGAGAGAGAGAGAGAGAGAGAGAGAGAGAGAGAGGCTGTGTGAGTAATGCTGTGTGTGGGTTTGCCTTCCGCTCGTGTCTCACGCTTACCTTATGAATAATGGGGGGGAATCCCCCCATTAACATATATATATATATATATATATATATATATATATATATATATATATATATATATATATACACAACTTAAATATAAGTAATAAATCAAAATATATATATTACTAAGCGAAGTTCAGAAGATGTTTGTCTATCTTTTGGCACCAGATTACTGAAACAAAATCGAATCGCATTCTGAGTTTAACAGCCTTATTTAATTGAACTCATTCCCATTTATTTCTATTTGCTATCATCTAAACTATGTTTCTGATAATATGTAATCCATTATCTGAGTCTATTATTTTATAGGCTTATACATTTATATTCTCTTGTCAATTTCTGGCCCATGATGTTGTGTCCCAAGGATCTTAGGTTTAGAAGTGGCGACGTCACGCAATGGTACTCAATGCACTGCCATTAATGCCCGGTTTTCTCTTCCAAAACTTCTTTTCAAACGACACAATTTTCCTGGAACACCTGAGTCCCTGTACGAGAATTTCTGCCCGTAATTCATTACTGACTTCACGATCATCCAGATGATATGTTACGCACTGACTGTTATTCTTTCTATTTTGTTCAGTACCCAGTTATTCTGAGGAAAAGTGAATGAAAAAAGGTAAACGAGCAGATTGATAATAAAATAAAAGATGAATTAGGGAAGACACTATCTGAATGTAAAGGACGGAAGTTAGGAAGATGGAGAGGATGCAAACTGGAGTGGAATATTAGACCTTTCAGAATGCTAATAGCGTTGGTTGTTGGGGGTGAGGAAGACATTAAAAGGTAGCAGATTTATAAAAGATGTTTTCCACGACACGGGAAACCTCTGGTAAAATATCAACTTTTATATTATATCAAGGAAGCCACAATAAACATGTTATTTGTTAAATTGTATCAATATGAGGAAGTGGGCCAAATTATTATCAAGAAATTCTATATTTGGAATAAAATGTGATTCGCGCAAAGTCATAACCGAGAGGAGTAAATCCTTCCGTCCACACATTGCTATTCTTCACTGTCTCCCTCTGTCTTTGCGGGGACAACATATTGAGCCGAGAGATTCGCAGGTTTCAACTTTTGATCGAACACAGATCTGAGTTGCGGAAGGCAACGTTAGAATGCTTTCAGGCGCGTTGTTATGCTTATAGTGACCTTTCTCAGGTTCTGTTTGAAATGATGTGGAAATTATATTTTGAGTTGCAATGTAAGGAGTTCAGAATAGTCATACCTACTTGTTTTATTGAGAAAGTCATGTTCTCACCCGCGTCTAGCTGTGGGGCTTTCTCTTTGTTAGCAAAGGTAACTGGTCATTTTTGCGCTATGGCGAAATTATTACAGTAATTAAAATCAATTGGTAAATGATTCTTGCATTGCGTTGCTTTGTTCAAGTAGCTTTCATCCGAGTGCTCTTGTTGTTTCTGATTCTCTGAAGTGTACTAGAAATTCGATTTTTATCCTCCGTGCATCATTACGTAAAGCAACAAGCCTTCACTTGATATTCATTTAATAGGGACAAGCTCTTAATTAGTCGATAGAAGCATGAAATGAGTATTTGCTACAACTCACTGGTTTGAACTTTTTTCACTATTTGCGGATTTACTAGTAATTGTATATGGTACATTTTACCTATTATATGATGAACTATATGACTGCCAAGCTTCAGCATCTCCTCATATTAACTTCAATTAATTTTAGGAAGTAAAATCCTATCATAAATTCTTTTTTGTGTTTGCAATTGAATATTACGGTTCGATTCAATATCACGGATAAAATGCAAGACTGGAAGAGAATCCAATGCAATATGTAATTTACAATTTTAAGTCCATGTCAACTCGTGACCCATTCAGTTCAGGTGCCGATAAAAAAAAAAAAAAAAAAAATGAATTGATCCCAACACTTTGATCAGTTGTCGACGTTTTTCTGAATTGTAGGACCATGTATTGATTTCAAATTAGATAAAAGTAATTGTTATGTATTTCAGCACTGACTAATGTTTTGATTTTCTCACTGTTACCTTAACAATTTCAATTAAATGTATTAAATTATTTTCTAGTAATCCCTTCAAGAATAAAAGTAACCCTGGACTTTAAATTCGTTTGAAAAGACCTTTACGAATATCATATAAAAAACACGCAAAATTTCTCTTATAAAGATACAGCACACAAAAAATTACTTTGTAAAAGATATTCTATCATACCTGTTACCGAAAGTATTTTATTTCTGCCATAGAATTATGGAAATGTTGTAGTACAGGTAACCTGACGTAACAACAACTCAAATTCCCAAATGACAGGATTCTTAGTTCCCTTTATTCAAAACAGAATCCAAAGAATAAAGATAAAAGTTGCTTGTATGTAAATTGGGTTCCAAAAATACTTGCTAATATGAGGTTAAAGTCAATAACACCGAAAGATATATAAGTAAATAACTAATAAGTAGATAAACAATATATACCAGATTTATTTATATGCCTGTGTAATGCACAAATGCCAGTTTAACTTAATTCAAAGAATTCAAGCTAAAAATGTAAAATTAAAAAAAAATTATATAGAAACAACTCTTACAGCTACATAATGAAAAACCAATAAGGAATAAATGATGAGGTGATGATTTATTCACGGAGAATAAATGGTAGACAGATAGAATGAAAATGAATATCATGCTGCCTCGAGAAGTTTTTGGCAGAGAAACCGAAAAATCTGGGTCAAAGTTTTTTTTTTCTTCTTCTTCTTCTTTGAGAGAGAGAGAGAGAGAGAGAGAGAGAGAGAGAGAAGAGAGAGAGAGTGGGGGGGGGGGGGGGGGGATTTCATCATAAAAAAATTTAAACATCACCTGGCAGTGTGATAATTCACCAAGAAAGTTTTATTTATTTGCTTTTTTTCACTGAAATATATCAAAATAAAATTTCGCTCGCAGCGCGAATTCTTTGATCACTGACATCTTCAGTTATAAAATGCATCAAAGGCAGCAGACCCACTTTTTTCACTTATTTAATACATTACGTAATCATTTGCGCACAATCACACACACGCACCTGTTACGTAAATGGCGTAGTTTCTTCTAACATGACGTGAGGTTTAAAGACTTTGTTCCACGAGTTAAAGCCTCCATGGACTTCTTTTTACTCGAGTCTCCTCAAAGGAACGAGCATAAATAAACTTCACGTTACTGTCTTTTAGTGGCGCAGGTCTAGCTGACAGCTATCTTTCTTTTGAATGCCGCCTTGGAATGAAATCTGTAAAAGATTCGACTGAGAAAAGTGTGTTGTGGGATTTTCTTCCCTGATGCTTTATGTGACAGTCTGTCTCCATCTTGGGGTTGTTTTTATTTCTGTAAGTGCACAGGTGTGCCCAGCCATCCTCTTTGCATTGTGGGAGTATCTTCAACAGGAAGAACCTCTCGGGCTTACAGTTACAAACATTTCTACGTCCCTTCATTGAAGGGTTATATGCACTAGACTCTCTTAAAACCTATTAGATCCACACGCCTTGTAAAGGGCTTTTTTTTCTTATCCATTCTTTTGATAATTATGGATCCCTATTTGTGGAACTAGCTTTGCTCCTTCGTACTCGGTTGTTCCGGATATGGTGGTGTTACCTCTGTATTGTTACAGTGATTCAAAGTTCCTCTTGTTGGAAGAATCGGTACGTCCTCGACTACCGATCTCAGGGTCCGGATATGGTGGTGTTACCTCTGTATTGTTACAGTAATTTTAAGTTCCTCGTTGGACGAGTTGGTTACCTGCTCGACTACCGACCTCGGGGTCCGGGTTCGATTCCCCGCTCTACCAATGCAGAATCAAAGGAATTCATTTCTGGAAATAGAAATTAATTTCTTGGTGTGGTTCGGATCCCACAATAAGCTGTGGGTCCTGTTGTTAAGTAGGCAATTGGTCTTAGCCACGTAAAAATATCTAATCCTTCGGGCCAGACGTAGGAGAGTTGTTAACAGCTCATTGGTCTGGTAAAACTAAGATATACATAATACGGAAATTTAAGACTGTCAGAACTCGCTGGTGCTTCTTTCCGAAAGCTGAACATGTGTGAATGACTTAATATTCTCCCTATGTTTGTGATGCCCATTACCTGTCTATTAATAATGAGAAAAGATACCGGGAATAGTCAGGGCCCAAGCATTGGGGGTTGGGGGTGGGGTGGGGCCGATGGGGCGGGAGAAGGCATTTCTAACTTTCCTGGGGCCTGGCAGTTTGGAGGTGCCCGCGTCAGCAGCTCATTTATTTTAATTAGAGAATAAACATAATCAAAGGATGAAGGGTGCTCCAGGGCCCCATGCTCCCATAACGATTAAATTAATTGAACAAGATGGAGAAAACCGTGGAATCAGAAAATTAAAAACTACTTGGGGTGGGGGGGGATAATGGGGGGAGTGGGAGTGGAGGGGGGAGGTAGAGGAAGAGTTCAGAAGGGGCCCAGTTTTTATGCTAGTACAGGGGCCTGAAAGGGTGATGCTTAGGCCAGTGGAATAGTGCATAATATGGCCATGAGCAGATCACAATTGGTTTGTTAAAAACTGTTGGTACGAACATATTTTCAGTGCTAGCCAGTCAGTGGTGTAGGAAGACAGTAATACAGCAAGAGGCTATAAATTCACTGGCTACTCCCGTAAAACTATAAATACCTTTGTTTTACATCATATCACGTATGTATTAGTCCAGATTTTCATTATATTCCTCATTTTTCCATTTTAGTATATTCATATAAACCGAAAAGAAAGCATGGCATTAATATAAAGAAACGGGGCAATTGAATTCTTTATGCTTAACCAAGAAGGTTACCAGCTAAAAAGAAGAAGAAAATAAACATTTTCTTACTTAACACGAAATGCAACTAAACACACTGTGATAATGCATGGAATGTATAAATGAAAAAGTTAACAATCCACAAGAATGAACAGACAGGACATGTAATGACGCTTCTCTTTTCGCCATTACACGTGCGCGGTAACACTTGAATTCTTCGAATTGTTATCCAGCAGCTCCGGTTACAGTTCATGATATTTGCGTGGGAGTGTGTGGTTGCTGTATCAGCTTTTTGATCTAATGCATTCCGGAGGCAATTCAATAAAATTAGAAATAGAATGGTTACCATTGAAGCCAGCTAATTTCACACACACACAAAATATATATATAGTGTATGTGTGCATCAGGCTGTTTTGAATAATGCTATGAAAATTGACGTCAGTAAATATTTAATAATATGGACTGTTGTTACTTGAGTGTGCGTAAATACACTCTATTTGCCTCTTACTTAAAAAAATTTCAAGCTATACACTCATAATTATGTCCAGGTTACCAGCAAAAAGTATTACAAGACTAATACATGATCTGAACAAAATACATGGAACATCGGCAATTTGTAGTTTTTTTTTCATCTCTCTCTCACGCTCTCTCTCTCTCTCTCTCGCTCTCTCTCTCTCTCTCTCTCTGTCTGTCTGTCTTCGTTAGAATCGTGCGCGCGCAGACCAATGATGTCACAGTTTCCCGTGCTCCTCCTGCAGTGCAGCGGATGAAGTCTTGTGAGAGCGTGATGTGCTGTGGTTCATCTGCGGGGTTATTATATCTACGGTAGTGCTTAAGTAGTAGAGTAGCTGGTTGAAATATAGTGGAAGCTATGAGTATTGACACTTGGACTAACAAAGAAGCATGAAGATCAAAACAGACTATGTGAGGCCTTTTCAATATTACGAAAATGAGAATTTAACTCAACTTCTGGTCGCCATGTTTGTCACACAGAAAGGGGAGTCCAAAGCCCTTTTAGCTAAAGAAATTGAACTGCTAGCACTATTGTAACTGAAACCTCCAATTTCTGCTACAGCACTCTTGTAATTGAAACCGCCGATGATTGGGTGTACAGCAAAACATACATAGGTCTCGTTACCATTTGGACGAAGGTATGTTATAAAATAAAATACAATATGGGAGTTTACTTATGCAAGTAAAATACTATATGAAATATAAGAAAACCACTAAAACGTAGAAATGCAATGCTAAGTTAAGAACATCCATGGAACATAACAATATAGGAAAGTATGTCATTACATGAGGCATAGGTTTACATGTACGTACATCAGTACACATTCTACGTGTATCAGCTTATATTATTTCTAGACAAAATTAAAGCGAGACCACTGTGCGTAAAATATTACCAAAGCATCGGATATGGATCATATTTTGGAAATAGCTATTTGAAGCCAACGCCTAATAGGCAGAAATTTGCAGTGATGTATAATGTTCATAATAAAGGCATTTAATAGAGTAAGTCAAAGACATTTAAATGGAAACACCTACCTTTAGTAAGCACACAGAGGGAGGCTTGCTGTGACGTAAACTTCGATATCAGACGTAATAGCAGGGTTCCCAGTAGTATGATAATGATCGAAGAAACACAAATATTTGACCCTCTTGTACAAAAGTATTAAATTATTAAAGGAAAGACTAGGCAAATCATTGCTGAGAATTCCGATAATATTACGTTTCTATTGGTGATACCAATGACAATATTATAGGAAAGGAATTTGGTAGTGATACATATAGCAATATTGCTATTTTCATTGTACAATTCTACGTTGACTATAGGAGTGCATAATAGTTATATCGCAATTTCTATTTACCTTTTCACTATCAGTTATACAAAACCTTTGGAATTGTAAAAGAAAATTCCCATTTGTGCGTAAGAAAAAAAGTGAAAAAATGCCTTTATTTAACAGAATTACAATTCTCCTCAATTAAACAATAAATATTAGCAATTAATGACAAAAAAAGACATACAGGTTATTGTTTTTGGTTCTTTTTGACACAATGCGACTTACACATCAAGCAAATTTGATATGCAATTTTACAAATAAAGTTACAACGTGCATCACACACTGGGTCACCACTTGATGTGCACGATATTTTTGTTTTTGTCCAGCTTCCCCGGACACACGGAATAACGCCTTTTGTTGGTTTCTTGTAGCTGGGTTGTAGAGGGTAGTGCTGTCTTCCTCACTCATGAAGGCTTTCATACATTGAATTATATGCCGTGGGAAATTAGCTCGTAAATCTCTGAAACGACGCTGGATCTTTGGCTTACAAAGCTGTTCAGTCAGAGACAAAATTCCTGCGCTTTTGGTTTCCAGTATAGACATTAGGATTTTCTTCCATGAAACATACAGCAGCATTATGTCCTGCAACATCAATCATCCAGTAAAAAATAACCAAAGTCCATCTATTGGTGATTCTTTTACATGCCTAGTTCTTGACTATCAACCCCACCTTTTGTTGCATTATAGTCCAAAATCATATCGGGTTTGAAAGGTTCATCGTCTTGTATCATATTGTCATAATGCATTGTGCTCAGTAAAATTACTGCCTTATTGATCTTCGGGACATAGCTGCATATAATAAGATGGTGATCTTTGCTGAAGCCAAACTTTGTTGATTGCACTTTGGGATACCGCGATGCTTGAAATGATAGGGGTATTTGCTGTTTATTTTTCCTAAGTGTTCCCAAGAAATTACTTCAGAAATAATATTATGGAAAAATTATTTGATATGTAAATTAGGCAGAGCTCTAAGCTTAGAAAACACATAGTTTTTAGAATTGCACCGAAACAAAATAGAGAAGAATTAGGGACACGGGAGACCAATGGGGTCCCTACGGACCCCAGAGTATAGTTTTAGTTTTCATTCCCTTAAAACTGATTTTCCTAAGCTATTAACACTTGTGAATATTCATAAACCACTAATGATAAAATCAATCGCACATGGGTATTTTTTAGTAGATAGCGAAAGAGATATGTCATACCAAAGACTCACTGGGGGTCTCAGGGACCCACCAGTCCACGAAGGGTTAACAGCTCTCCTAGGGCTGGCCCGAAGGATTAGATATTTTTTACGTGGCTAGGAACCAATTGGTTACTTAGCAACGGGACCTACAGCTTATTGTGAGATCCGAGTCACATTATATCGAGAAATGAATTTCTATCACCAGAAATAAATTTCTCTGGTTCCGCGTTGGCCGAGCCGAGAATCGAACTTTGGACCACCGGATTGGTAGCCGAGCGCGAAATCCTCTGATATACCCGGTAACCTAGCATAATAATACACACCTCTGCTTCACCCTGGGCCTAGGACAAGCCTAGCAAATTGTCCTCGTGGCCGCAAGTCTGCTTTTGTGTTGCTTGTTTTTGCAGTATGCGACAAAGAAAAGAATCGTATGCGTCATATGCTAAATATTAATAAGTGGTTAATAAGGCGATACACAAGAACCAAAAGATTTAGACAAGAGGACAGCGCGGTGACCTTTATAGCGGTAATACTTGAATGGCGAGTATGAAAAGAGAGTATACGTACACATATATAGGTATGTACCATACCTATATATGTACGTATACGGCATACGTATTTATGCATATTCTATCATCCTCTTCCCTGATGTCGGAGTGTAAATAATAAAAAAAAGGATGATTATGCTAATAGCAATAATGTTATTAACTGTAATGGATATTAATGTGATTATTATCATAATGATTAATAATATCATTACGGATACTTTTTATGGCCGTTTGCATAGGGGAAACAAAGTATGTTATATCATACGTTTTTATTCATTGGCTCAATACTGGTCTTTATCCATTCAGACCCTACGATCGTGTGGCAAATTTCTTGGGTACCTGAACGAAACTTTACATATCCTTGAAACTCCAGGGCAACAATGGTTTTCACGCAGAGTGGTAGACGTGGTGTTCATGTTTCAAGTTAAACGTGAGTTGTGCCATGGAACTGTATTACACTATTAATAGTCTCATTTTTGAGGTCTATTCCCTAGTTGTTTTAATTTAGGAGTGTGAGTGAATACTGTTACTACTACTACCAACATCTGAGTCTAGTAAAGTACGTCATACTACAGTATAAATGAGTTCCGGAGGGCCTTCGGTAATGATGTTTTACTAGCTTCTATCTACGAGCTGCTAGGTTTAGCCAAGTATCACTTTAAATTTCTTTTATTTATTCTAATAAATGACTCAATTATCAACATTAGATATCACAGCATATTTTTTCCCAATTAGGCTGTGGCTTCAAATAACTATTTCCAAAATACGATCCATATCCGATGCTTTGGTAAAATTTTATCTACGAAAATCATTTAGACACGACCCTGAAATGCATAGTAGTGCCCTGATAACCAATAAATGCAGTCATTTGATTTCAACTCAATATCTAAGCTAAAAGGATACATTTTCAGTTGCTCTTGCAATGTGATTTTAAAACCAAGTCTCGTGCATTAGACCTAACCTGGTTAGGCTTAGCTTTAAACTGGGTACATTTACTTAACAGCCGACCTAAAATTGTTAAATATTCTTCTCGCTCAATCTCATTCTTGTTATGGCCAACTTTTGTTTGGCAATATTCACGTCTCACACATCATTATCTCGATTCTCTGTTAACACAACAGAACTCGCCATATTACATTCCTCGAGGAGAGGAGTTAGTGACTTCCCGACCGCTGAGTGTTTCCGGAGATCACTGCAACTTTGCAGTGCTGTTGTTAACGGCCAGTTCAGAATGTCTAGTTTGATATCTTAGGAAATAGCTAAACTGGCAACATTTCGCCCAATAAATTTTTTTGTTTTATGATGCGATTATTCTTCATATTTAGCACATTTTGACCTAGGACGGGCGTCAATGAAAACACTTGAGAATGGGTATGGTATATTTCGTTCCATATTTCCACACAAGGTCGTAAGTTTTAGGTAGAAGTGGTATGCGCATAGCTATATAGCTCTCGATTGGCTGAAATTAATGTTTCCAATATTATAGACTTACAATGATAAAGATACAAACTATTCCTTCAGTAATACTTCTGAATTCTTATACATCATGCCTACTTGAACAGATCATGAACGAGCCCATTAACATGAGATATGACTGTCTATCAGGCTTGGGAAGGGGAATAGGAGAGCTACTGTGATGTATTGACTGGAAGGGACGGAATTTCAGTTCATGCATGGCATGATGGCAGTCGCATTGTGGTTTTCTTTTTTAAAACACTGCATATTTGTCATACAAATTCAGTCCCAGGCCAGTGTTGATGGCATACTTACGGCTTTAAAGGCTAGCCTAGACATGCATATTTTTTTATTGTCGGATATTGGAACGATATTTAGATAGAATGAATTAATGAAGGTTACAATAAAGAGTAATTTTGACTGGAATGTAATTAATATGCGCGTAACACAAGGCCAGTAAAATAAAATATTGGCGAACCAGTAGCATAGGCCTATCTTCACTGACTTGATTCATGTTCTAGCGGTAAACAGTATTTAAGGTTAATTGTCAGTTTACGAACTTTGTTTTGATAATAATGTTCTATCTATCAGCATGCAACAAACTGTAATAAAGACTGAATGATATGAGAATCCTGGGATGTGAACGTTTTGTGTATATAGGTCTAACGGTAGACTGGGCCATAATAATGAGATAATTCATAATTATTGAAATCTCATTGTTTGTGTTTTCTCTAGTTAGACTATTTGATATAAGCTCGTCTTTTGTCTACTTCTGTTGGTATATTATCGATACAAATCGGCATGTTTATTATTTATATAAGAAAGGGCGATGGTTCTTTGGTAATATAAACATTCATTTACATTATTGAAGAAATCGTTTTATATTTATCAGAATAAACCAACAATATCGGAAACGTTAGCAATTCACGCGCTATTATGCGAATGTGCCACATCTTCAGCCGTGGGTGTAGTGAAATGAACCGACTATAGTACGCTTAACAATTAGTTTATTTTGTCCTATACACATTTGTAGAGACATTCGAAGACACATATGGTACTTTTAATATTAATATTAATATTAATAGCAAAGCCACACTATCATACACTGGAAGGTTATTGTACAACATCTGGATTGCAGATTTGAACACCCCAACATTTCCGTTCCAAGTGCATTTTGGCTGAAATAACGCTTCAGATAACTTTAAATAATGATATCTTTGTCAGCACACACACACATTTATATATATATATACCCCCCAGATGCTGAAGCCTTGCCGAGGATGGGGGGCTTAAGGTTCAGCAGCTGGGCCCTGATGCCTGGTGGGAACTACTTTCTCGCTGGGCCTTGGTGCCCAGCTGTTGATCCAACTAAATAAGTCAGCCCTTTTCCTTTTACTAAAACTTTTCTTACTTTTCTGCTTCCTCCCTCTATAAGGCACGGTTTTTATGTTGATGACTTGGATTGGTTTTGGACATGATTTGGACTTGTTCATTGGATTTGATGGAGGGTGAGGACGGTTGGCATGCCACCTCACCCGTAGAACTCGAGTACCTAACGTGGTCGAGCGAGGGGAAAGTTTAGATGTCAAACCCTTCTCTTAGTGCTGGGTCTGATCTCGACGGACATCATGACGCCTTAAGCACTGAGGGTGGGGTGTATATCTGGGTGGTACCCCTAGGGCAGCCCTGTATGGGATAACACTGTCCTCTAAATGTGGCTCCATGGTGGGTGGGGGACTACCTGGACGAATCATCAATTCTACGTCTTATGGACACACTAAAACCTTCTGTTGACGACTTGGGCAAGGATAAGGACAAGGAAAATTTTGGTAATTCTTCCATTGTGACTTTGGAGCCTTTTTCTAATGAGCTCCTTGTTACAAACATTTTGTATGTAAAACCAGTCCCTTTAGACTGGAATTATGAAACCTTATTCAATGAATTTTGTAAATTTGGGAACGTAAAAGAATTACGGAATAGACTTGGAAAAAATTACGGTTGTTTTGAATTTTGGATATTTTTCAACAATGAATCGGAAGCTCACAGAGCCTACAGAGAGTTTAGGTCAGACTCTATGAGTGTTTGGACTTGTAGAGGCAGAAGAGGTCCCTAGGTATCTTGAGATATATAGACCACCAACTGAAACTAAAGATTCAAATAAAATAAGTAAAACCCCCAGATTACCAGACCCAGCTAAGTGGTTGATTATTTCAACACATGGTGAGAGAGGCAACCTCTTCAAGGTGAAAAGGTTGGTAAGCCAGAAGATCGGCAATGTTGGGAGCCCAGAAGTAACTCGCTTTGGGCGTAATAGTTTTTTAGTTCATGCCAAGACCAATGTTCAATCAGTAATGCTCCTAAATTTAAAGCTTGATCCCGAAGGTATGATAAAAGAGGTAAAACCACACTATACTTTTAGTTACGCAAAGGGTGTCATCTTCAATGAAGATTTACATGAAATGGACGAAGAGGAAATTTTGGAGATGTGTCCAGACGTGGTTTGGAAGGTTTTCAAGGTGCCCCGCTCGTCTATGATTATTTTAACATTTGTAAGTCCTTTTTTGCCATCTGAAATTGTTCTTGACAATGAAATTATGAAAGTTCGTCCTTATAGACCGAGAGTGCTCCAGTGTTTTAAATGTTTTGGCTTTGGACACTCCTCAAATGTTTGCACCAGAAATAAACTTTGTGAATCGTGTGGCAAGCCTGAGCACGAGGAATGTTCTGAACCGGTAATTTGTGTGAACTGTAAGGGTGAACATCGAGCCCGAGATAAGAAATGCAGTGAATTTAAAAAAGAACAGGAGGCATTACTTAAATCTATTGCTGAACACATCAGTGTGGACAGGCCAAGAAGCTATTGGGAAGGAAAACTTATTCAGATGCCTTGAAGGCACAACAGCTGGATATTGCTACTTCTGGTGCCCATTCAGGTGGTGCTCCCCGGGGGTCCCCTAATGGGGTTTCCCATGCCCCCTCTGGTGGGGCTCCCCGTGCCCCCCCTGGTGGGGTTTCCCAAGCCCCCTCTGGTGGGGCTCCCCACGGCCCTCCTAGTGGGGCTTCTCATGGCCCCTCTGGCGGGGCTCCTCATGTTGTAGAGACTCTGGTCAAGCCAGGGGACCCTGTTGGTTCAAGGGTTCAAGCCAGATCTCAAACTGTTGACGACTTCTCTCTGACAGGGACATTGCCTGACATTGAGCCCTCACCTGATCCTGTCATTACAGTGCACCGTGGAGATGACGGTGAGGAGATAGAGGCCGTCTTTATTCGTCAGAAGAGGGCCCTTTCTCCCTCTTCGCCTCATTCTCGGTCAGTCGGCCATCATAGGAAAAATAAAAACAAAACTGGAAGGGCAAGTGAAGGCCCATCATCTAAAAGATCTATATCACCCAGATCTAGATCAAGTAGTTCTGGTAAAACTGATAAGATCTCTCTCACCAGGACTCAGATTCCTAAATTGGTAGAAAATTTTAAGATCCCATCTTCTAAATAATGGCTCTCATGCAATGGAACATCCGTGGCTTTATACCAAATAGAGAGCAAGTTCGGGTTCTGTTTAAGGAACATAATCTATCTGCGATGTGTCTACAAGAGACAAAGTTGGGAGAGCACACTCCCAACGTGGGTTTTAATTATTCATTTCATAGGTCTCCACCCCTGATAGGTGTACGTGCTCAGGGAGGCACAGGCATCATAGTCCGTAAGTCTGTTAATCACAGAGTTGTTCAATTGAACACTGTGTTGCAGGCATGTGCAGTTCAAATTTTCAACTATAAATGGATCACAATTTGTTCTCTCTACCTTGATCCATCATTGGAAAATAGATTGCAGGATGCGCAGGGTAATCCTCGTCAGCTAGAATTAACCGATCTACAGACGTTAATAGACCAGCTTCCTAAACCTTTCATTCTGATGGGGGATTTTAATGCCAAGCACACCCTCTGGGGAGAGCCAAACTGCGACCGGTGGGGTTTAATAATAGAAGAACTGCTTGACTTAAATGACATCACTTTAATGAATGATGGTTCCCCTACAAGACATGATGTTTTTCATAATTCTGATTCAGCCATTGACCTCACTATCTGCTCTTCGTCTTTGAGGTTAGATTTCCAGTGGGTAGTAGACCAGAATGATCATGGCAGTGATCATTGGCCCATTCACTTAAAGTTTATGAAAAATATTCCATCTCCATGTTTACCAAAATGGAAGGTAGGGGAGGCTGACTGGGGATTATTCAAAAAATCTACTGAAGTTGATAAAGAGATAACTGATTTTCAGAGCCCAACATCTGCTTATGAGTATTTAATCAATATATTGCTGTGTGGTGCCATGCTGTCTATTCCTCGAACTTCTGGTAAACCTCGTCGTCCTCTAGTACCTTGGTGGAGCGATTCATGTGCCTTGAGCCGAAAGATAACAAGAACTTGCTACAAGAGATATCGTAGATATCCTTGCTTGGTCAATAAAATTATCTATAAAAGAGCTCTTGCTAAGCAAAAGAAAACATTTAAGCAGGCAAAGAGGGAATCGTTTATCAGATATATAAGTGAGTTAAAATATGATTCCCCTATGTCATTAGTCTGGAACAGAATCCGAAAGCTGCAAGGGAAATTTTCTCCACCTCCCTTGCCTGTATTGAAAATTGATGGCTTACTCATATCTGATTCTGGAGAAGTTGCAGAAACCTTTGGTAGGCATTTCTCCAATATATCTAGTGCCCTACATTACTCTACTGCATTCAGGAATATTAGGGACGGTACCACGGTTGTTCCTGCTGTTAGTTCAAATTCAGAGTCATATAATCTTCCTTTCACCATGAAAGAATTAGATCAAGCAATCTCGTTATCTTCCCCAACATCTCCTGGGGAAGATGATATACTGTACTCAATGATTTTTAATTTGCCTAGAAGTACAAAACAATTTCTTTTAGACATTTTAAACAGTTTTTGGCTTTCAGGAACTTCACCAGAGTCTTGGAAGATATCGATTATTGTACCTGTTTTAAAACCTTTTAAAGATTCCTTCCTTCCTAAGAACTATAGGCCAATTGCTCTAACCAGTTGTGTTAGCAAGATTTATGAGAGGATGGTCAATGCTCGACTTGTGTGGTATTTGGATTCAAAGAATCTTTTATCTAATCGGCAGTTTGGCTTTAGGAAAAATAGAAGTACTTCTGACCCTTTGATGTTCCTTACTCGGGAGATACAGAATGCTTTTGCTGTGCAAAACCAGACTGTTGCAGTGTTTTTTGACTTAGAAAAAGCCTACGACACTACCTGGCGAGGGGGTATCCTTATGCAACTTGTAGAGTGGGGTGTTGTGGGTAATTTGTTCTATTGTCTGAAAGATTTTTTGTCAGAACGTTACCTGAAAGTAAGAGTGGGGTCTTACATTTCCTCTGCTTACCCTCAAGAAGAAGGGTTACCTCAGGGAAGCGTCCTTAGTCCAACACTCTTTAATGTAGCTGTCAACGGCCTATTAGAACAAGTTCCTGTCGGGGTGCATGGTCTGGCCTTTGCTGATGATTATGCAATAATCTGTAGCAAGTCTACAGCTGTCGAAGCTTGTCAAAAGATCCAGACTGCTATTAATGCTTCAACATTATGGGCCAGTGCTAAAGGTTTCAAATTTTCACCAGAAAAAACCAAAGCTATACGATTTTGCCGATTAAGAAGAGTGGAAGAGATTCCTACGCTGTTTTTAAATGATTCGATTTTACCTTATGAAGATAGCATTAAGTATCTAGGTATTACATTTGATAAGAAATTAACTTTTGCTCAACATGTTAATGAAGTTGTATGTAACGTGAAGCTTCGTCTTAATATTCTAAAAGTTGTTTCTAATTTTAATTGGGGGGCAGATCGAATCACCCTTTTGAGGATGTACCAGATTTTATGCCTAAGCAAAATTGATTATGGTTGTCAAATTTATGGTTGTGCATGCAAGACAACACTGCAGAAATTAGATGTTGTCCATAATTTGGCTTTACGTATTTGTACGGGAGCCTATAGAACTTCTCCAGTAGAGAGCCTATATGTTGAGTCAGGTTTTCCCCCACTATTTATCCGTAGGGAGGAATTAGGCTTGAGAGTCATATCAAGAGTACTTACATCAAAGCTGAACCCTAATTATAAGTATGTTAGAGAACCAACTGATAGAGCCCCAAATAGACCTAGACTACCAAAGCCGCTTGAAGTTCGACTAGCAAGCTCTGCCAGGGAGGTGGGATTACTACCCCCTGCAGTAGCTGAAATTTCGCCCTCAAAATTTCCTCCTTGGAATAGGCCACTCTTAGAAATCTGCCCAATTAGGGACAGCAGGAGTATCAGCTCTGGTGATCAGTTGAGGGCAAGTTTTTTGGACCATGCTTTTGAACATGGTGATTCTCAACATATATATACTGATGGTTCAAAGGGTTCTGATGGTGTTGGTTGCTCTGTAGTGACTAGTGATAATATTATTAAAAAGAAGCTTCCATCTAATTCCTCTGTTTTTACAGCTGAACTGCTGGCAGTTTTGACTGCTCTTAAGTATATTTTTTATAGTTCTTATACTAACAAGGTTTTTACTATTTTTACCGACTCTTTATGTGTTTTATCTTCTCTTAAAAGCCTAGTCTCTTGCAACCCTTTAGTGCAAGAAGTACAAGATTGGTTTTATCTTTTAATTAATAGAAGAGGTTTTTCTGTTAGGTTTTGTTGGGCTCCGTCCCATGTTGGAATTGTTGGGAATGAGCGAGCCGACGCTGCTGCTAAGGCTGCAACTAGGCTTAGGCACATTTCCAACATGGGCGTCCCTGTTTCCGATTTTAAAACTACCATTCGATTTTATTGTAGAGACCAGTGGCAGGCCCACTGGTCTACTTTAGATAATAATCTTAAATTAAAGTCGATTAGGCCTTCTGTTCATCCTTGGCCTCATAGCCGGATGGATAGAAGGTCTGAGATAGTTTTAGCTAGATTACGTATTGGCCACACTAAATATACTCATGGGTATCTAATGATGAGTGGAGCGGATAGGCAGGTTCCTCGCTGTTCCACCTGTCATGTGGATTTGACTGTGGTGCATATTTTGGTGGAGTGCCCTCATTTTGAAACCAAACGTAGAGCTTGTTTGCTGGCAAATAAGACACTTGCCGATATTTTAGGTGAAGGTGCTCAGGCAGAGCAAATTATGACATTTTTTAAAAATATTGGTCTTTTTTACGAATTGTAATTATCTTTTAATTGTTTTAGGTTTCTTGTTTGGTTTTTATGAATGAATGATTTGTATGTTAGATCGGTTGTGTGTATGTTTCTTTGTGTGATAGCGAATTTTTTTATTCTTAAGATATATATGCGCTGAATGGCCCCTCGGCTCCGGCGCTTGGCTATGTGCCAAAAACTTTATAATCTAATCGAATCTAATTATATAATTATTAATTAATTATATATACTATAGATATATATAAAATATATATATATATATATATTCTCTTATAATATATATCATATATATATATATATATAATATATATATATATAATATATTATATATATATAATATATATATATATATATATATACATATATGTCTGTTGCAGTTATAATATTCACATTCATGGACATACGTATAATAACCTTATATAAGAATATTATATTATAAGGCAGAAGGAGAGTGAAAAGCATGACGTAAGTCGAGATAGTTTTGTGTGCTTAAAATCATGAAACAAGTTCTCTTTTCAGTTAACTTTCTCATTTTTATTTTCGTAGACAGTTGATATTTGAAAGTCCAGTCCATGTGCTATATTTGCAGTGGAAACTTGTACTCTTGGATAATAAAATAGAAAACTATTTCCTTTCAGGACTGTCCGTAATCCTGAGTCACTGAAACTTCATGCCACAAAAAGCACTACGCTTCATCCCAAGGTGAATGCATTATTATATAAATGTTATTTTTGCTGTCGTGCCTAATACAGCAAAACTTAGATGTAGCAACAAGTTTTAATGCAGTGGACACACTGCTCCAGTAGTATATTTCAGATGAGGACTAGTAATAATGAATTCAGTAGAGTCAAGTGAATTTCCTTCTTTAGAACATATAAAATTGTCCCCATAAATGTTTAACGTAAATCTCCTTTGCTCGGTGGTTTACACTGGTGACGGACGGACTAGCTGCAGTTAACGAAATTGAGTATAAATTTAAGGACTTTTGTTTCGTTTCCGTAATTTTATATTTTAAGTCTTATAATAGTGACCTTTGCAATATGAACGTTATTTTTAAAGATATGTTTTTCTAGTAATTATTTATTGTGGATGTTGCCATATGTTTTTAACATTTTTATGAATTTGTCTGATGTCTGTGTAGACACATATATATACATATAATATATATATTATGTGTGTGTGTGTGTGTGTGTTTGTGTGTAAGAGATGAAATGGATGCCTGAAAACGGGATTTGCAGATGTGGAAGCGATTATCAATCTTTTATTTATTTATTTATTTATTGTTTTTATCTGCGGACACTGATGCAGATGCAGATATTAGATTCGATCTCGAAACCAGGTGTATATTTATAACAACGTAATTAAAACTTGAATCTTGCTATTTCGAGGCATATTCTAACTCCTACTAATACTGATGAAACTCCATTGCAATACTGAAAGCATTACCGTTTGAATAGCTTAAGAATATCATAATCAATATCAATATCAATATCAATATCATAGATATATATATATATATATATATATATATATAGATATATATATATGATATATATTAATATATATTTATATATATATATATATATTCACGTGTACATATACATATAGTACAGTTCTAAGATATGGTGGTAACTATAGTCGATTCATTTAAGGTAGATTCTTGTGCCTACGAGACGTTTGTTTGGCAGTCTCTGATTGTCTAGTAACGGGAGGTAGGCCCCTCGCTCAGTGTGTCATTATTTTCGTCTGTGGCTTAGAAAACTAGCAATATGTTTATATTTCTTCAATTATCTCATGCTTTGCTCAAGATAGGAAAGATTAGGTCATACCATAGGATTCGGTATTAATTGTGCACTAGGTCATCTGTTCCTGAAATCAATAAGATAGAACATAAAGGAATTACAACGAGTAAAAGTGAAGAGGGAAGCATTTAATTCTTTATACCTGTTTTACTCATCATCGGATTTTGCATCACTAACGCCATCAAGATAAAATAAAACTTGTGATTTCATACGACAAACACACCCTGAATACGCTGGTGCTTTCAGATTTTAGGTGCGTGTAATATGTGAAGAGAAAATGAAGAATATGTCTTATTATGTTGCATCCGTAAATGATTCAAGTTTGACGGTATTGCCGAGAGAATGGGAGCTGCAAGGCGTTATTGTGTGTTCGTCTCAGCAAGAGATCTGAGTGGCCAATTAGCGGTATAGGGTTGCAGTTTCAACAATATTTTGCATGTTACATCATTACACATTCTGTAATTAAATATGCAGAATTCCCACTATGACTGCCGAACATTTTCAATCAAATATCATATAGTATTCTGGACATATTATCTGATAACGAAAAAAATAATAATAATCTGATGGATGCATCTGGTATCGTTAGCTCAGATCTAGACGGGCCGCGGGGAATTCGGTCCAGCAAAGAAGTTGAACTCTGTGGACAGACTTCGCACTCTTCACCTCAGCCTAAGCTTTTAGTCAGGTTGTTTCTGAATATTGTTTCTAATTTTATTTTATGAATATATTTTCAAACGAAAGAGATATCAGAAACATTTTTGAGTGATATAAAATGATAATCTCAGTGAAGTAATAAACAACACAGAATTAAGAAAGATTGACTTCCTTTCAGGTTGAGTCAAGTATGGATGCAACATTTTCAGACATATTCTTCATTTTCTCTCTACATGTTACATGCATCTAAAATCTGAAAGCACCAGCGTATTCAGGGTGATTTTATTGTTTAAAAACACTAGATTTTATTTTCTCTTGATCGCATAAATTATGCAAAATCCGATGATAAATAAAAACAGGTATAAAGAATGAAATGTTTCTCTCTACACTTTTACTCGTTGTAATTCCTTTGTGTTTTATCTTATTGATTTCAGGAAACGATAATTTAGTTGTACATTTAATACCGGATCCTTTGGTATGACCAAAACTTTCCTATCTTTTACAAAACGTGAGAAAATTGAAGAAATATAAACATATTGCTTTTCTAAGCTACAAACGAAAATATGACACTGAGTGAGCGGCCTACCTCCCGGTACCAGCCAATCAGAGGCCGCCAAACAAACGTCTCGTAGGCACAAGAATCTACCTTATGTGAATCGACTATAGTAACTCGAACAATAGACGTTTGAAAGAGGAATTACATATTAGGTGGTCCTTAAAATACATTTATTGCAACGTTTCAAAACACAAAGGTTTTATTTTCAAGCTATAAAGACAAGAAATTAACATTAAAAGCGCTGAGATAAAATACGAGACATAATAATACATGACCGGCAACAGCTCACGTAAAATAAAGAATTGTCGAGGAAGACTGCGTTCTCAATTGGGGAATAAGTTGTTTAATAAACAAGGACTCCAGGATTGTCAGTAGTTAGCCATTTGGTGCCCGTCGCAATATTTCTGAATCTTTGTATTGTGTATTATGTTTACATTTATTGGCGTGTTGTTTGGTGTTGGGAACAAGTAATCATCTGAATAAAGTCTGTGTCCATCTGTAATTCCTTTCTTTGTTGTTTGAGAGACAATTTTTCATTGTAGAAAAATGTTGCAAGCAGTATCTTCGTGATTGGGGCCCTTGAAACTTACATTTTTTTTCACTATTCTTTCTTTGATATAGTCTTCCATCATAGAAACTTCTTTTTCTACATCTCTCGGTGACTTTTTTTTTTTTTTTTTATACTGACTCACTTGCTACTATAGGCCAGTGGTTATATTCACTAATTCAGTTGGGACAGGATCAGTGTCAAAAGGATACCGACACTGATCGATCAGCAATGAGCTCTTTTATTCTTCTGACATCATTCTGGTCCTTACTTTGACGAGCTCTCCCAAGTTCATCATGGCTATTTTGGTGTCTTGACATATTGCATTTAAACTCTGGGAGTACTCTCCAGTCACGTATTGAGTAAGGAGGCAGAGCATCAATGCACCTTTCTCAAGGTGAAACCAATGATTCAGCCTCGGCTCTTTCCTTCTCACAGTAAAGCCACATTCATCAAATGCATGGACATTTAAGAGGCCGATTTTTCCATATCCAACATCTCTGCAAGGTAAACGATGTAACGGGCATAAATTATTCTTACAGTTAAAAAGGAACATGGCATAAAATTCTTAACTGCTTCCATATGTAGTTCAAAAATTGGCCTTTCTATCTGCTCTTAAGTAGTTTAAGGAAAATGTTTGCAGCACTTAGAAAAGCCAACCAGAAGCAGAATGTGGAAGATTGCTTTTTCTCAATAGCTTTGAATTCTTCAGTTGTTTTTAGTATAGTCGATGGTACATTTATTTCCTTAAAATAAGCACAGATGATTTGTTGGGCTTTACTGTGGATAGCCATAATGTGGTTTTCTCCCAGTGCAATAGCCAAGTTAACTATTTTAAGAAGGGCCGTATAAATAGTGGAATAATCCGAGGGTGGGCAATTGATGTATGGTAGGTACCTTATTCTTGCTTGTGGGACCTTTGTTGTCGTGAGAAGAGAAGTACACATTCCCCAGCCCGGTATCGTTGGATCATCAGTTGCATTAGACCGTGCCAACAACTATATCAAGTCTGTCATCACAATACCTGACTTCTTTTCTGTCTAATAGGCCGAGATCCCACATTGCACTTGGTTCAGGCTTTCTGTGAGGCTTGTTGTATCGTTGAAGTCTGTCCTCATCAGTTCAGAGGAGTTTTCTTTTTGATTTTGATATTGTTGGTTGATAATCCTTTGATGGCGATCTTTGATAGACTTCTACAGCCATAGAGTGGGTAGTATTTCTTCCATCTGTTGTCTCCTCATTCTTGTCAATATCTATTACTACATCAAGTGTGGTGTGAACATTTTCTGGTTCGTATATGGAGCAAAAGTATTCACTACAATCAACAGATTGGAATTTTCCATGCTTCTAATGGTAGTCAAAAGTAAAGGATTTATTTGCCTTATCAGAAGTGAATTTCAAGAGTGCAACCTCATTTTCTGACAGCAGACACCTTTAAAGAACAAACTAAACCATACTTTACTTTGCTGTAAAGTAGTACAAGGTATCTCCTAGTTTAAGCCCCTTTCCAGAGCTAGGTCGCTACTCTCAACTCTGTACTGAGGTTTGGCTACAGTCGGTAAGAAAATTGAATTATAAGAGGCATCAACTGCGTAGGGGGTAGTGACGTCAGTGGACCTCATGCGGCGCACTTTAGGCATTACTTAAGGTTCTTTGCAGCGTGCCTTCGGCCCCTAGCTGCAATCACTTTCGTTCCTTTTACTGTAACTCCTTTCATATTTTCTTTCTTAATCTTACTTTCCACCCTCTCTTAACACTTGATTCAAAATGCAACTGCGAGGTTTTATTCCTGTTACAACTTTCAAACCTTTTATACTGTCAATTTCCATTTCAGGGCAGAATGACCTCAAAGGTCCTAGTGCTTGGCCTTTGGCCTAAATTCTATAATCAACTCAACTCAAGAGGTTAAAACAAAAAATGATAGAAAAATAGTTTTCACACACAATAAAGTTATTTAAAATTTTCCATATAAAACGTATTTCCGGTACGAACAAAGGTGTGGGATGCAAAGTAATGATTTTTCCTCATAGTTATTTGTAATTTCATATTTGATGTTGAAATCTTAACGACATTCCCTTTTTAAGTGAGGTCGTGCCATATCCTCTGATACTAGTATAGAATAACGAGAACCATTTCAAGTAATAGAAAGAGGTCTTCAGAATCATCGCCGAAAATCGCCTGTAAATACACCCTATGCACGCAAAGACTCGTATCAAAATGCATGAAGCCCGGGTTAATAAACCATAAAAGTTAGAAGCCATCTCGTATGCAGATGAAAACTGGTGATATGGCCGAGTCTAGTATGGACCTGAATAGTGTGGCAGCTATTATATCATAAAGCAACGTAATGTTTGCGTTCCAATCATACATTTAATGTGTTATGTTTCCTATAATACTTCCTCTGGCCATGACTCTTTGTAGGTCATAACATTTTCATTTATTTTTGAAAGATTTCGCATCTCGATAAAGGCAAAGGATATTCTTCGAAGGTCCTTTATATTATAGTATATTAAAACGACGCAACTGTTGCAGTGGCGTGACAGTTACAATAAAACTCATATTCAGAATATATGTTTGAAATCTAACATAAACATTTTAATTAAACTCGACACAAATCTTAATTACTTAAAGGGCTATACTGAGAGATTTACTTAAGATCAATGAATACACAAGCCGTTTTTCAAATGGCTTCTAAAGGTTTCGAATCTGTTTGACTTAGAGAACGCCTAGAGAGATAGGAAGTGTGTGTGTGTGTGTGTGTGTGTGTGTTTGAAATGATATCCTGAGAGTTTCGGTGTTCTTCCGTTTCATATCCCAAGCGTTTCCATATCTTGTTTTTATTTCGAATCACTTTTTGCATTGTGGTCAGATGTACTATACTAATCTGCAAGTTAATGGGTGCCATCTAAACTATGATATTTCATTTGAGATATTTCATGTTACGAAACTATCTTATATACGGAGATGTAGGGTGATAACATAATAGCTCTCCATTAATTACATAGACAAGGTAATGTTAAGGCGAACTGTTACCGCCTTATAATACATGAATCTTTCAGAGTACATGAAACAGCGGTCGATCATTCTTTCGCTACTTCTGTTCCATTCACAATATTTCGTTAATGTTTTTTTATACTCATAGACAGCTTTGCTTGCATACCGATATCAGCTTCCGTAATTCTGATTAATTTTAAAATCCTCTAAAAACTAGCTTAGTGGTTACATTAAAAAAATCGACTGTAGTGTTTCAGTAAAAACTTGTTGTTTCTTCCCTTGGTAACTTTGACAAATTTTTTGAAGAATTCCCAGAATCATGTTTTTCAAAATTACATGAATATTTCTCTCGCAATAAACCCATATCTCCAAAAATTATGTAAATATTTTTTTGAGTTTTTGTAGCCTTTGCTGCTTATTGTTAGAGTTCTCGGCAGTTCTGTTATAGGAACTGAGTTAAATATTCGAGGAACGAACATTTTCAGCATTTACCGACTTCAGTGTCATATTGTTTGTTTACGGTATTGACACGAGAGAATATTTGTGTGTGTGTGTGTGTGTGAGAGAGAGAGAGAGAGAGAGAGAGAGAGAGAGAGAGAGAGAGAGAGAGAGGCGCCAATACGACGTGCCAGTGCTATGCTGTATGTTGGGGATTTAGCTCTTGGTTTTTTGGTAGTACTAGGATTCAGTTCCGAGATTCAAAGATGTTTAAAATAAATACCTGTCAAGTTCTACTGTAATAAAATGAATGCGCCCCATCTATACATGTGTTACGCATGGCTGCATGGAGAAGTAGGCTAGCAAAATATTTTTATATATATGTGGTTATACGTTTTGAACGGTTCAGACAAGCATATACTATATATCTTTCCCCGTCAGTGCACCGAACTGTAGGTATTACTTAAGGTTCTTTGCAACGAACCTTTGGGCCGTAGCTGCAAACCTTTTCATTCCTTATACTGAACCTCCGTTCGGATTCTTTCTTCCATATTACTGTCCACCCTCTCCCAGCAATTGTTTCATAGGGCACCTGCTTTGAGGTTTTCCTCCTGTTCCACCTTTGAAACCCTTTTGATGTCAATTATAGTTTCGCCGCTAAATGACCTCATAGGTCCCACCGCTTGGTGTATGGCCTTAAATTCTGTCTATCTCTGTATCTATCTATCTATCTACATATATAGAGGTATGTGTATACACACACACACACACACACACACACACACACACATATATATATATATATATATATATATATATATATATATATATATATATATATATGTGTGTGTGTGTGTGTGTGTGTGTGTGTGTGTGTGTGTTTATTTAATTAATGCTGATGGACTTGTGGGTTAGTCTATATTATTTTTAGTTCACTCTCCAGTTACCTAAACCATTTCTTCTGATCAAAGTCAAAATATTGTATCGACAGTTGGTTCTGGCAATGGTTCGCGGCCTCCTTCAGGGTATGTTAATTGTAATGGTTTATATTGGCGGATGTGGCAGAAAAATAGTAAATGAAAATGTGTGGAGACAACATCGGACGATCTACCACGACCATAAATGATGATTCCAGATACGCTGAATTACGGATTCCAGATCTGGTTAGCTCAATACAATCCGTATCTGGGTCCAGTTTTGCGAAGGTACCTAGTTCCTTTGGGCGTAGGAGTTCGGAGGGCGTGATCTTGGGGTCCTGAGTGTAGCATGGACATCCTTCTGGGTAAGTGTCCACGACGAAATCATTAAGTTATGTAAGTATTTTGAAAACGATTGTTTTCTTTGTAAATTCTTAATTGGTGCTTGAATAAAATACTCTACCAGAAAATGGTACCTCCTATCTCTGTCATCACTTTACACAAACTGAAAATGTATGCGAGTTTTTCTTTTCTACACGATAAAAAAAATAAATTGGCATGATACACAATGAATTACCAGCCTAAAATACATGTACGCTGTAGATATTTTAGCTAGATTTGCTCTAGCTAATGCTTCTGAACAGTGTAAACAGCACTGAGAATGCTCTAGGTAGACTTTAATCTTCGAATTCGGAGCTAGTGCTGTAGTAGACACAAGGTGGAGAGCATGTGCCGAGACTGCTCTAGATCTATTTGTGGACTTGAATTTATTTATTTTTTTCTAGAGGGAGAATGGCTGTACAATGTGAGTAAAATGACGTCCAATGAAAAATGGAAATGTCATAGTGGTCAGACAATGTTATTAATACAGCAAAATGAAAGGTTCCCATAATTTTCTACAGTATTTTCTTCCTGTTATGTAGTACATGAATACTTTCTAGTTGCTAAAAATCGAAGTCTAAGTATTAGACTTTCTGAAGGGGTATTTGCTAAGATGAGTATCTTGTCTTTTAATTTTAGGGGTCACTTTTTCCCATAATCTTCGGAACACATACGCGGAAAGCTCTTATAGGATACTGCATCGTCATCAAGTAATTCTCTCAAAAGTTTGGCTTGCGCTTCCTATTCATTTCACCTGGTCATCTATTTTCTAGCCCACATACTTTTCTTTTTCTTCAACGCCTTCATGACTAATGTCGCAGCTGCAGCAACTAGGTGCCTGAACCGTGACATCTCACCACTCCAGTCACCACTGAGTCTCTCTAGTCTGACTGAAACTTAATGGTCAAATGCACTCCAGTGTACACTAACGGTAGAGAAGTCTCGCTTGATTTAATCTACCACCACTCTGTCGAATCTCCAGGGAAAATAAATTATGGTGTAGTGTACACACACTTTAGGTTAGTCTCACTAAAGGAATCCAGGTCTATCTAGATTTTAATCTACTCAGTACACTACCTAAGAACACTGTTACCATTGGTTCTTTGTTCAGATACAAAGGCAACTTAGTCTAGTCCATTGTTTACATCTAATGTGCACAAATATATTTGCCCCAAAGGTGGTTGAGGAACTTATGTGGGATGTACAGAAAGACGACATAGAGTATTAAGGACTAGGGAGTAGGCTGTCCAGTCCAGAACAAGCTAATTTTCGCACTCATTCAAAGATCTGTAAAACACACATAAAGGCCAAAAATTTCCAAATTATAGGTCACTCACAAAATAAAAATGAAGTTCATGATAAAAAAAAAACTAGTTCCGTCGTTAAATTCATAGAATTCATCTATCCAATAGGACATTACATAATAGCCCTTTGCACTTCGTCTGTCGTTCCTTAGTCACCAAAGGTTCTTCTTTTTAATTTCTCTTGGAAGCAACCCGCTGAGTGGGGGTTTTACTCTGCAGTGTTTGTTTGTTTTTTAGGTTTCTAATTTTTATTGTGAAATAACTTTCCCGCGAAATTCGATTACCCTTCTCTGACGAAGAAGCCTTATGAATTTATCGAAGAGGATTCATAACAAAGACAAATGAGCGCTTGTGAAACGGAAACTATCACTTCATCATCATTTTCACCGACAGATTAGCTGGACGCCGTCCTCTTGAGAATTTTCAGGAATTTCGTTCTGGTAACTTTATTACTTTTATTAAAGATCTCAAACTTGTTCAACAAATTCACTCCGAAACTGCAAAATTTAATTCGAACGATTGTCTTCATATTATTTGTACCAAAAGGAAAGCTTCTCCTATAATTTGGAAATTTTTGGCCTTTATGCGTGTTTAAAGATCTTTGAATGAGTGCCAATATTAGATTGTTCTGGACTGGACAGCCTACTCCCTGTCCTGTAGCTTACGCGTGAATACCAGAATACTCTCTTACTTTCTTTTATTCATTTTTATCTACCAAAGACATATCATTACCCTAAAATACTTTTCTTTCTCAAGGAAGACCAGTCATCTTGGTTTTGGATACTATATTATCTAATGGTTGTAAGGAAATATTTTGTTC
This sequence comes from Macrobrachium nipponense, assembly GCF_015104395.2. Classification (NCBI taxonomy): domain Eukaryota; kingdom Metazoa; phylum Arthropoda; class Malacostraca; order Decapoda; family Palaemonidae; genus Macrobrachium; species Macrobrachium nipponense. Next base: position 18,838,552 of record NC_087203.1, read on the forward strand.
ATGAAACTTCGCTCAGTCTGTAGTTGATGGAAAATGGTACCTCACCGGTTATTTTCATTCACAGAAGTAATTTCCTTTATATATGTTCCATTATTGTTCCATTTCTTGAAATGATTGTCAGTAAAGCGTTAAAGAAATTAGAATTCGTTTATAGGTGATTAAAAGTTCTTTATCAGGAATTGCCTCATAAGGTAATATGTACACGATCTTCAAAAAAAAAAAAAAAACTTCGTTATTTGATTGTTCTCTCCTTCAGTCCTCATTGGTCGAAGGACGAAAAAGTCAGTCTGACTAGATGTGAAGGTTCCTATTCTGGACACGACTCACACAAAGAGAGAAAGAAAATAATATCTCATGCGTGAAATGCCAATAAAAGGAACACTTTTAGTGCGGATATTGGGTTATAAATCTAGGGTATGTCAAGGGTACGTCATTAAAATTTTTATTTTCTTTTTTGTGATCGCATTTTGTGAGCTAACAAAGAAATGTCTTTATTGTCAACACTAGAGATTGGGGAATCTGATAAATTGTTCTCACAGTATTCAGTCATATTGTGGTGCAAAGAGTTGAATATAGTATATTGGATCAGGTGTAGATCGAATTGTTTAAAAGCTGTCTAGCGACGTTCACTGTCAGAATACTGAAATCTTTCAATGACAGCCCGTTAATAGTTCTCGCTTTTTAACTTTTACAATAATAGTCAGAGAAATTTGTTTCTGGTGATTAGAAATTAATTTCTCGATATAATGTGGTTCGGATAACACAATAAGCTGTATGTCTCGTTTATAGGTAACCAGTTGGATCCTAGCCACGTAAAAAAAAATAATCTAATCCTTCGGGCCAGCCCTAGGAGAGCTGTTAATCAGCACAGTGGTCATGCCATATTAGAAAACGTCTCTGCGTTACCTGAGTAAATCATCAAATCATCTAAAAGCTCGCTGGTCCTTTTCATCAGTAATAACCTATTGAAAAATAGGGTTGTATTCTCAATACTCCCTCTGTCATTTGCTCAATCTCCATATCAGTTGTGCACAAATTCATCTCAGAACACCAACGCATTTTATCGATTTTATTCACTATAATGCCTATATATTTGCCTGACTTTCCTTGCAGCTCGACAAAAAAAATCAAAGTGGGATGTAGAAAAACACACCCAACTCTCATGAATCACTTTTAAGCTAAACATGGCGCTCTCTTCTTTCTCTGCGTGATGAATTCCTTAGTAAACTGTTCTCTCTTTATAATACGTATACACATATACACAATCTGTAGTTCTTATTTTATCTCTTTGTTATATTTTTTCTAACAGGAGTATTCCATTTTGGGGAAACTTGCTTTGTGCTAATACGGCCTTTCACCTTAGTACAGTGATGTCGCCACATTCGTATCTGAATTTCAGTTTCACTGCAGAGCTGACAGAATACAGGAAAGGTTTTATAACATTTGCCCCATCCAACAGATAAATCTACACGTCTCTCTCTCTCTCTCTCTCTCTCTCTATCTCTCTCTCTCTCTCTCGTATGATATATCTCTGTTTTCTTTGATAAAAGGTTCATAGCTGTTTTCTTGGCGTGTGATTTATTACTGTAAAATGATTAATTTTTATGAATGCAGTCATCCTTATTGTTATAATTCTGTCAGTAGAGTTACCGAATTATCTCCCTCCCATTACATCATCACCTGCATAACTACTTTTCATAATTAGCGCCTCCAAACTTTCACGTTAATCCTGATCAACACCTTTCCATAGCTCTTCATACTTTCGCTTATTATGCGCTGAGACTTTTTTACCCTTGAGACCTACAGGGACTTATTTCCCTGTATCCCCTCTACTCCTCATTTGGCATTATCAACATTCTTTTCCTAGCTGATTTTTTTACGCCGAATGAGACCAGATGGAGATATATAGTTCATTTATGATAGATTTTTCATAGCGAGAAAGAGGGCGGATTTGAAGATGTGTCACAAGAGATCCAAGCAGCCAAACAATTAATTATTTCCTTCCGCGTGCTTTCAGTATTAGTGAAGGAAATATAAACAACGACTAGTGTTTAGGCAACTCCGCTAATCGCGCCCCAATAATCTTGAAGGAAAACATGAGTAACACTCAGTATTTTAACAGAGCAAAGGAATTAATTCAATATCCATGTATTCCATCGCTATTTATAGAAGATTAAACTAAGTCAAAGCTTACCTGTTCAAACTCATGAGCACTTTGAAATTGTTCTTGAATTTGATATACACACACACACACATATATATATATATATATATATATATGATATATATAATATATATATATATATATATCTATAAATATATATATATATATATATATAGATATATCGATAGATATATATTAGATATATATATAGATATCTATATATATATATATATATATATATATATATATATAATATAAGATATCTATATATATATAGATATATAATATATAGATATCTTAGAATATATATATAATATATATATTATAGATTATATGTATCTGGTATATGTATATGTAATTATTATATATATATATATATATATATTAATATATAGTATATATATATACATATATATAAAAGATAAATTATATGATCTAATTTCTATATTTAAATAATTATTATTTATATTAAATATCTTGTTAAATAAATAATCTATAAATTACAAATATAATATAATATAAGGGCTAAATATATATATTATATTTATATATTTTATAGATAGAATTATATTTGATTAGATATTCTATATAGATATATATATATTATATAATATAATTTAGATAGCCTAATAATAGAGAGATATATAGATAATATTATAAGATATATATATATATCTATATAAAGATATATCTATATATATATATATATAGATATACGTATATATGATATATATATATAGATATAACTATATATATATATATCATAACATATATTATATCTATATCATATAATTATATCATATAGTATATAAATTAATATATATACCATATAATAGATATATGTATAATGTATATATAGAGATATATATTACATATATATTATATATATATCCTATAGATATTATATATTACATATATTAGATATATGTATATATATATAGATTATATATATATATTATATCTATATACATATAGATTAGAGAGCTATATATATATGATTATATATTAATAATATATATAATATAATAGATATATACACCCCCCTATAGATATATATTAACATATATATACATATAAATATAGATATCTATAGATATATATATTAGATATTATATGATTCTAATAATATATAGTATTTCTAGATATATATAATATATAATTATATTTTAATATATATCTCTCTGATATATCTATATATATATATTAAATTTATATATATCTAATATATATATATATATTATATATCTATATTATATAGATAGCTATATCATATATATCGATATCTATATATATATATATAATTATAGAATATATATATATATATATTATTATATAAGATCATTAAATAGATACATATATATAGATAGATATATATAGATATCTATATATAGATATATATTATATAGATATACATATATCTATAATATATATATATATATATATATAGTATATTTATATATATATATAGTTATATATATTTGATATATATATAGATAGATATATATATATACCGAAGAGATGATGATATCTATATGATAGATATATATATAAGATACATATGTATATAGGATATATATTTATATATATATATAGTATATAGATATATATTATATATATATAGATAGATATCTATAATATATATATTATATATACATATAAATATATATATATATATTATATATATAGATATAATTATAATATATATATATCTAATAGGATATATATATATATAGACATATATATATATATATATATCTATATATATATAGATGAGATATTATATAGATAATATATAATACCATATATATATAATATATATAGATTATATATATAGAAATATATATATAACTATATATATATATATATAATATATATAGAGAGATATAGAATATACATATATAGAGTATATATATATACATATATATATATATATATATTATATATATATATTATCTAATATCTATAGATGTATATATATATATAATATATATATAATATATGTATCTATAAATATAATATAGCTATATATATTACTATCTATCTATATATATAGATATCTATATATATATAGATTATACTATATAATTATATATATATATATCTATCTCTATATAGATTATATATTATAAATAATATATATATATATATATATATATATATATAGATATCTAATATATATATATATATATAATATATATATATATATATATATATATATATATACATATAGTACGAAATCATATATACTACATATATATATTCTATATAAGATATATATCATATAATATATATATATAATATATACATATATATAATATCTATAGATCTATATATCTCATATATAATATACATAATATATATATATAGATCTATATAGATATCTATATATATATATATATATATATCTAATATATATAGAGAATTACAATATACCATATATATTATCATATATATAATAATAATCTATATAGATATATATATTATATATATATTTACATATTTATAATATTGTAATATAAATATCTGTATAGATATCTTATATATATATATATATATATATATAATATCTATATATATATATCTTATAGGGATATCTATATCTATCTATATATATCTATATCATTCCCTATCTATACATATATATATCTCTAATCTTATCTCTCTAATACCCCCTCCTATCTCTCTATAATCTCTTTTATCTACCTATCTAATCTATATAACTCTATATATATATATATCTATCTAATATATATATATATATATCTATATAGATACTCTAATATCTATATAGCAGATATATAGATATCTTATATATATAGATATCTATCTATATAATATATATATATGATATCATTATATATCCATATATATATATATATATACTATATATATATATAGATATATATATATATATATATATCGATAGTATATGTATATATCAGTCGATGCAAGGTGAAGGACAATCCTTTATTCCCATTATTTGTACTTTATTGTCGCGACGTTTCAAGACATAAAAGTCCCATTATCAAGCTGAAAAAAAAGATAAAACAAAAGTTAAAATCATAAACTCGGAATACATACTAAAAGTTTAAAAAGTTTACAAATATAAAAAGCAAGTACAAGAGTAGGGAGGTACTTGCTATTTTTATATTTGTAAACTTTTTAAACTTTTTAGTATGTATTCCGAGTTTATGATTTTAACTTTTGTTTTATCTTTTTTTTTTAGCTTGATAATGGGACTTTTATGTCTTGAAACGTCGCGACAATAAAGTACAAATAATGGGAATAAAGGATTGTCCTTCACCTTGCATCGACTGATGTCTACTGGTTGATAGAACCGCCTTCAATTTTCACTATATGTATATATATATATAGATATCTATATATCTATATAGATATATATATTATATATATATATATATATATATATATATATATATATATATATATATATATATATATATATATATAATATATATATATATATATATATATATATATATATATAGACAGATATAGATAGACATATAATATATCATACATTATATATATATATATATATATATATATATATATATATATATATATATATATATATATATATATATATATGTGTGTGTGTGTGTGTGTGTGTGTGTGTATATATATATATATATAAAATCATATCCTTTTCAAAAAATATTTCAGAAAGTCTCTCGTGTGATCTCTCCTTGAATTCCAACTGCACTTTCTCCTTCTCTTTATCTCCCTTTGAGCTGAAATGACCCATCAAAACCACCACTTCTGATTTTCCTGACGTCTGTTTCCAACCAAATGGGGTTGCCTTCAACTATATCCTTATCATTTACATATATTTACATTGACAAAGATTTTCAATGTAAATATATGTGATTTAAGTGAACTTAAGTGTTTTATCTACAACATTCCCTGCGAGTAAGGTCTTCAGCTCATCTCTTTTTTTTGTTTTACTTGACCCCAGTAATCTCAGTCAGAAAAAGAATATTCACAGAAATCAAAATGAATATTCATGCTGAATTTCTAAAATCACACAATAGGTCGAAAAGAGGGAGAGAGAGAGAGAGAAAAAAAGAAAGTAAATGACGCTCACTTTGCTTTTCTCCCTGAATTCTCGCCACAGCCCGAAATCCTCACATACAAAAAAATGTCCCGCGCGATTTATTATGATGATAATACACGATCGTTTTAACGCTGAAAATAAAAAAAGATCATTTGCGTTAGCGCTTCCTCAGAAAACAACCGCCGCATTTATTTATGTTGAGAATCGCAGTTCCTTATAAAAAAAACACATGACACCGCCCTTCTAATTACTCACAGAAGCTAAAAGATCTGAGAAAGGATATCTGTCGACCCATCTCGCAACTCAATTAAAACCGCTGACTCAGTCCAGGATGGAGGAAAAGAATTTAAGGGACATAGCGCTGAAGAATACTGAGCTAAGAAAGGCAAGCCACATGTTTAGCATAGGGATCAGACTGAGTGGGAGTCAAGGAGCCATTTTGCTGGATCTGCAGCCAGTGTCTTTATTGGTTAATCCCCATCACCGGTGCATCTGTCGCCTGAAGTGTGCCTTGGCTTCGTACCTGAAAGAGAGGTTTCAAGGCAGTCACGGGGTAGAGAGAAAGGAATAACAGTGCCCAAGGAGTGATAATAACAAATTCAAGAAGGGTAAGTGTTTTCACGACCTCCTTGTCAGTCAGCAGTGCATTTAAAAGTCACTGTACTTCTTTTGAAAAGAATCAGACAATTCAAGTTTTCAGTAAATTCTCCCAAAAGAATAAAAGTTATGTTTGATTGTAAGTTCCTTTTCAAAGCTTAGAAGAATAATTAACTTAGGAAGGGTATCCCTTCGTTGCTATATATATATATAATATATATATATATATATATATATATATATATATATATATATATATATATATATGTACATATACATTGTGGACCTTTGTAGATCGTTCCATCTACCCAGATATTAATTAATTAATTTGATTTGGAAAACGGCAGCCAATTTTTCCAAATATCAGCTGATTTTTAGTAAAACGTGGGAAACCCAAAACCCGCCAGCCAGAGATAGGGGGTTCCCCAGTTGGGGGAAAAGAGTCTTTTGTCAGCTTTAGGGACGTATCTCAAAAGGGAAGGATGTAGGCAGATTGGTGCTTCTTAGACCTATATCTTAAGCTCTCTTTCCTGTGACCCCTCTGCTGGCTGTATGTTTGTTTCCAGGATTTGCCTTGCTCGTAGGGGTTAAGCTGACTTCCAACACCCAAGCAAAACACCTGGGTTCTTCCTCAGTCCTCTGCAGTCTGTGACCCAGGACAGATGTCCAGCCGGCCAGCCTCCCAGACTTAAGCCTATCGGCTCGGCGTACTGGCGGGCACGAACCCCAGACCTGAACGAAGTCAGGCCGCATTCTTCCACAACGATACACTGAATATTGCATCCAGGTACGTCTAAAAGTGTAAACTTCAACCCAGCACCTTTTACTAATTTCTTGCTAATTTCATTTTCAAGTCTCATTTTTACCCCTTCTACCTCAAAAGCCCTTTGTCCTCATCGGCCACGTGCTTCTCTTTGTGACTTGTTAAAGACCAAGCCTTCAGTGCATACCTCAGTGAAACATTTCCTTCCCCCAGTGTTAGAGAATTAATCAGCCTTAATCATTTGTGAGAGATATATAACTCCCAACGTGGGGACGCTGCATTTACCTTTTCTCCAGGCCAGTAAGGGCCTTTTGTAAATAAATAGCTGTAAAGTAACGAGCTGAGTTTTCTGGCGACCTATTCCTCTAGATTAATTGTCCATTATAAACCAGTTTTACGGTAAGTTAAAGCAATTTCCTCTTGAAATCCCTCAATCATTTCCGTTTACGTATATAGCCTCTCTCAAGGCCGGCTAATACGTAAAAGTGGCGACTCTTGGCAGTCTCCTGGCTTGTAAATCGAGTAAAAGTGACGACTGCTTGCCAGCATCGAATCTGGGCTTGCTTAAAAAAAAGCTTGTAAATCGCGTTATCCTTGTAAAACGAATGTAAATGTTTTTCAAAGCGCAAAAAAGAAAGCACACTTGCAGGGAAAGAAGACAGACACTGACTCACGGTAAGGTATACCATTCTTTTAATATGATTATTCTATAACAAATGTTAGCTTAAGGTACGTTTAAGTATTTTCCTGATGAAGTGTTTAAAAGAGCGTAGGTAGAAATCTTATTATTGTAACGGCGAACGCGCCAGAGCTTTATTTTAGCGGCGAGCAAACAATTTGCCCCGCGAATTCTCTGTTACTTTGTGCTGTCCTCGTCGGACGAGACAGAGCACGTGTGTAGAATAGATGCCAGAAAGAACCAGATCAAACTAGGAAGTGCTTTGCCAGGGTTTATTGCTGTGTTGGAAAGCCTAGCTAGTTAGGAGTGTTTTACTAATAGTTACGGCAAAAGAAGTGTACAATTCTTTTGTCTGTGATATGTTAGGGAATTCATTTTTAACTTAGTTTTCATTCCAAGTGTTGGTAACCGCTTACCTCCCAGCTTAATTCAGCTTCGCGCACGCGCAATCTCATGCCTGCCAGCCAGCCTTCGTTTTCACTCACAGCGGCAGCCATGTTTGTTATCTCGTTAAGCATTATCTAAACAATTTAAGCAAAGTAACGTAAGTCTCGAAGTTTTAACGTAAATAATATCAATCTCGGTACTAGTATCTATCGTTCTGCCAGAGAAATTAACGTAATTCGCCTTGAATAAGAAACTAAAAGTTCGTGTTGTAAATCGCCTCGCGTTTACAGAGGATCAGCTGTTTGAACGACACGATGTCCAACCCGCTCTGCCCGCTCACCGCGTTTCACGTCGCATCGCTCACTCGCTCGCTGAGCGAAAGTTTCATTTCACTTCGTACTTAACGTAACCTCATTCACAAATGTTTGCTAACATTTTCATTTTAAAATCCTTACCGTCATTTCACTGTTCACAGGGACCTAGTAATCTTACATAAAGTTAACGTAAATCTTAAAAGTAGAATAAATTACAAGAATTGTTAACGTAAAACGCGTCTTTGTAAAATTCATATGTAAACGCAAATCATTTCATAAGCGCAAGCCGCTACTATTAGCGTAAAAATCGTTCAACGCGAGCGCGTTATCATTTTCATAAAACGTTATCCAAAGCAATTCTTTCATTTCACGTTAACGTAAGTAAATCATTTAACGCAAGTTGCGTCATATTAAACTAACATTAGTAGTTCAATTCAATATAAGGGAGTTCATTCATATATCATTTTTCACCCTCTCCGAGAGAGAGAGAGAGAGAGAGAGAGAGAGAGAGAGAGAGAGAGATCGTACCAGAACCCATTATTCACGAAGCCAAGAGTACTACATCTTACCATTAATTATAGCATGCAGAATTAACATTATTTTAGTCTCTTGTGTCTTTCATTTACACAGCGTGATACGTACGCGCCTGTGTCCATTGCAGTTTGCAAGCATTTATTTATTCCTTTATCGAGTACTTCAGCGAGGGACTGAGCATTTCTAAAATTTCCAGTACCTGTCGTTGCCCGAGTGGTCTTTTCATTTTCTTTTATCACAAAAGACTTGCGTATACCGCAAGCACAACCCGCACAGTGTGCCATGCAAATTCATTACTTCCAGACAGGGAAGTCGTTACCATTTTACAGTGCCACTAATTCTTGACCACTGTCCATCGACTGGCTGCTGAAGTACTCCCACCTTTTACTTTCTCTCCTCCACTATTACCCTCTGCCACGAACAGAGTGCCATTTCACTTCAGTATATTTAAGTATACTGCATGTAGTGTCCGGGACACACCAGCACGATACCAGTGCTCCAAGGAACGCCTCCTCATAAGTGCCATTGCACCTGTACAGGCCGTACAGGTAGCATTAAACCTGCGTGTCCGTCCTTACGAACGCCCAATTGATTAGTGTGTCCGTGTACAAGGGTCAGTGATCCTTCGGAACACTCAACAAAGGGAACGCCTCCCGAAGTGCCGCAATACCAGCCCTAAGTGCTGACAAACCTGCGTGTCCGTCCTTACGGAACGCCCAATCCATTAGTGAATCCCGAAGTGCCGCAATACCAGCACTACTAGTGCTGTCCAAAAGGAACTCCTGAAGTTCCATCGCATCTGTACAGACATACAGGTAGCCCATTCAACATCTCCCAAGTTGGGAACGCCCGTAAGTGTGACGTACGCCGCACACTTCATTCGATTTTTTCACTTCATCAGAAGGTGCCATTCACAAAGTGCCACCGAGCACCCAGTCTTTTCAGACTTTTCTTTACCATTATTGCAGAACCCATTTCCAAGTGAGTGCCACTTTCCACAGTAGGCACTCCCATTCCATTCAGTACCCTTCCTGGCCATTATTTTCATTTTTATCAGAGCCTCTACTGCAGCCTAAGGGAAATGTCTTCCCCTGCTTCCCGCAACTTCCTTTGCCAAAGAGCTAGAGAAGCTCGGAGCCCTCATAACTCTGGGCCAGGAGGCTGGTTACACTGGACCAGCACTTGACCAGTGGATAAAGGCGCAGCAGGCTGCTGCGCGCCTGCAAAAAAGGGAAGAAAAAGAAAACCAGAGGAAAGCCAGAGAAGCAGAGAGAAAGCATGAGCTAGCTCTCTGAGATGACGAAATCTCTCTGCTAGTTTCTAAGCCCCAGACCATGAGCTGGACTCCCGGTAAGAGGTGGTTGCGGAGGTTCTGCACCACTTGTTGTGTGCGTGGGCATGCTGTGGATTCCGACCAGTGCCCAAGTCGGTCTCTACCTTAGGAGGAGAGCTTCCAGGGTGAACTTCTCTAAGGCTAACATGTAGCCCTGCCTGATGAACAGTCTCCTACAGCCTATCAGTGGGTACAAGTCATGGCCGACACCGAAGCCCAGGTCTCCCTTATTTCCAGAAAGGCATTGCCTAGGGGTGCCAAAATCCAGACAAACGAAGAAATTCATATTGAATGGATTGACGGTAACCTCTATTCTGTTCCTTCGGTCCTTCTGAATGTAGACATGCCCTTTCTGGACCAGGAGACCAAGGAAACCACTTGTGCCGCCTGGGCGTAGTTGACCAATTTCATGATGTTTATCAGGTGATATTGGGCCGAGATCTACTTAAGCCGTATCTCCCCTGGACGCAGCTCCCACTACCAGATGCACCGGATCCCTGCAGCATGCCTCATAATCAATCATCAGTTTTAGATTCAGAGGCTAGTGCCTCCGATGTCCCAGACATCCCCTTTATTTGTGAACCTGGCCCTGACCCAGTGTCAGAGCCCAAAGTTCCTGCCGCATCCTCTCAGCCTCTTACCATTTTACCGCCTACCTCCTCCCCTTTGGAAGAGGTAAGCCCACCAGTTAACCCCGGACTTGTTTCCGAGGGTGATTCAACGGAGGATTCCTTAACCTCCCTACCTCAAATCACTGCCAGAGAGGACTCTTCACCTGTGCCAGAGCCCACTGCCAGCCTTGGTGACTCCACAGATTCGCAACCTGTGGGGCCATCTCGGCCTTACCGTCCAGTGCCACGGAAGAGGTTCTGGAACAAGTTCTGCCGAGACTGTGGCCGCAAGGGTCACATGTCTGCCAACTACGGAGGGTGCGCAAATTTTAATATTCCTGCCATCGCAATGGCAGTTACAAATCCTTCCTCCCTAGGACCCAGCTAAGGGCCCTATAACCGTCGCACCCCTCCAAAGCCATTATCCGCCAAGCCACGTCAGAGCCTACGACGACTCTGGCGCTCAAATCTCCCTGATACGGGAAGATCGAATCCCCCGAGGGGCTAACGTCGATAGACGTCACTTAATCACCATTGAAGGTATCAACCATATTAAGCTGATCCTTCCGACCGTACAATTGAGGGTCACCAGACCTAATTTCTCCAAAGTATGTACTCTTGCAGTTGCAAGCTACATTCCAGGAGGTTACGACCTCCTCCTAGGGCAAGACATGAAGTCTCCCTCACCGTTCACGAAGTCTCGGGTCCAGCACCCCACAAAAAATCACTCCAAAGCAAGGAGTCATCGAAATTCTACTTCCTCTAGGAAGTACGTCCACCAACAGTCTCCCCATTACCAAGGAGGGAGATTTGACCATTCACAGTTCCGTTGCAAAACCTGCAACGTAATAGGGCACTCCACGAATTGGCCTAGGTGCCCTAGCCGACTACCAGCAGTGGACACTGTCCATTTTCCACAAGGCTTAGCCTTCCAAAAGAGACAGGAGCCTCTGTCTCCCATTTCCAAGGGCACGCTGAGAGGTATTGCACCTCCGGTACCCGCCACAGGTCCAGTCGACCTCTCCGCCACTGGCTGCCAGCACTGAGCAGTGCCAAGCTCCGTCCAGCCTGGACGTAGAGCCACCACAGAACTTGACTTCTGCGCCTGGCCCCGAGCTAGCGCCGGCGCCTAACCTAATCAAGGATCCTCCTACAGGAGATCCTCCAACAGGCATGGAGCTTACCACAGCCCATGGCCAATCCAAAGTCCATGAGTCTTCTTCACCCTCACCACTGTCGCCCGAGGATGAACCTCCGGCAGACCTAACATTCTCACCTCATCTGGAAAACCAGGAACTGCCCGACCAGGAGTCAGCCTGGAGTTTTCCCCTTACTACGGCTGTCGCAGCAGCTGAAGTGAGGGCCTCCCCTGCAGTAGTTTCCACCTCTACGACGGTTGCTGCAGATACCGAAGTAGGGTGTTCTCCTGAAATCCCTCAGGCTACCACTGCCTCTGCTCCTGCCGGCGTTTCTGGCCTTTCCCCAGAGTCGGTGCCTCCGTCTACTCCTAGGACTGGTATAGCCAGGTCCTGGAGGAATAAGAAGAAGAAGAAGAAGGGATGTAGCAAATCATTAACACACTAACCAAAGAGCCACATGCTCTCCTTGACACCTGTGCCCGAGGTACAGTGTTGCATTCAATTGCAGTGTGATCCTGGCACCTACCCAGAGAAGGTAGCCAGCCTGATCTCTGCCAGTAGAACTAACCCTCTAACCCCTAGAAATGGTGATACTAACCCTCACTTAAATATAATTACCTCATTACATTTCCATCCTGGTAATGCACTAACCACTCATCATCCTCACGCACCATTACCTCACCTCATGTATTTTAACAATTCCTGCGACACATTACTGCTGTGCGTACCACACTCTGGAATGATTGCGTCTTCATTTAACTATAATGAGTAGGTTAGGCTAATGATTTAGTACCAGGGCATTAGGTTAGTAGCAAGTAGAATTTTCAAGTAACCTTATCTAGAGGTAGAGTAGACTGTCGTCACAGACAACCCGTAGTTATTACTTAGGCTAGACTACATTACTACATTAAGTTAGTACACTTAGCATTTCCACCTATAAGTTAGGTAGGCCACTGTAGTTAGCTGTATCGCTGCTCAAAAAACTTCAAGTTGGAGTAGGAGAACTGGGTAGTCGAGACGATCAATTTATTTAAGCCAAGACCTTCACGCCCGAAAGGGAGTGAATGCCTTCTTAACAGGGGGAGCTGTGACGTTTGTAGATCGTTCCGTCTACCCAGATATTAATTAATTAATTTGATTTGGAAAACGGCAGCCATTTCTTCCAAATATCAGCTGATTTTTAGTAAAACGCGGGAAACCCAAAACCCGCCAGCCAGAGATAGGGGGTTCCCCAGTTGGGGGAAAAGAGTCTTTTGTCAGCTTTAGGGACGTATCTCAAAAGGGAAGGATGTAGGCAGATTGGTACTTCTTAGACCTATATCTTAAGCTCTCTTTCCTGTGACCCCTCTGCTGGCTGTATGTTTGTTTCCAGGATTTGCCTTGCTCGTGGGGGGTTAAGCTGACTTCCAACACCCAAGCAAAACACCTGGGTTCTTCCTCAGTCCACTGCAGTCTGTGACCCAGGACAGATGTCCAGCCGGCCAGCCTCCCAGACTTAAGCCTATCGGCTCGGCGTACTGGCGGGCACGAACCCCAGACCTGAACAAAGTCAGGCCGCATTCTTCCACAACGATACACTGAATATTGCATCCAGGTACGTCTAAAAGTGTAAACTTCAACCCAGCACCTTTTACTACCATACGACTCTTGCTAATTTCATTTTCAAGTCTCATTTTTACCCCTTCTACATCAAAAGCCCTTTGTCCTCATCGGGCCACGTGCTTCCCTTTGTGACTTGTTAAAGACCAAGCCTTCAGTGCATACCTCAGTGAAACATTAGTTTCCTTCCCCCAGTGTTAGAGAATTAATCAGCCTTAATCAAAGCAAGAAGTCATTTTTTCTTTTATCTTGTTTAATCTGGGATTCTTTTCCAGATTCCATGAGTCACGTGCCCAGTCTCTCTGTCCGCAAGTGTTGCAATACCCAAGTTTATGAAACCAGCTTGAATTAATCCATTTTGAGCCAGCTATTATCCATTTGTGAGAGATATATAAGTCCCAACGTGGGGACGCTGCATTTACCTTTTCTCCAGGCCATTAAGGGCCTTTTGTAAATAAATAGCTGTAAAGTAACGAACTGAGTTTTCTGGCGACCTATTCCTCTAGATTAATTGTCCATTATAAACCAGTTTTTACGGTAAGTTAAAGCAATTTCCTCTTGAAATCCCTCAATTATTTCCGTTTACGTATATAGCCTCTCTCAAGGCCGGCTAATACGTAACAATATATATATAAATATATATATATATATATATATATATATATATATATATATGTGTGTGTGTGTGTGTGTGTGTGTGTGTGTGTATAACAGATGAAGAGGAAAAACAACTCGATACATTGGGTTGCTTTATTGTTGCCAACTTTTCAAGACTATGGTCTCATTTTCAAGGCTATAAAAGGAGTACCAAAAATACATAAATTACAAACTCGTCCAGCAAGATTAACATAAATTGTTACATACATACAAATAAGAATAAAAATACCTAAAAACACACAATGTATTAAACACTAAGTAAAAAAAATTGTTACAAATTTTAAAAATATATAAGCAATGTATGATGGAACTGCTGTAGTGTTGCTATTTAATGTTGGAACAAGCTGCTTAATGGCCAAGGACTCGAGTTAGGGGTTAGGGAGTTGGTTTTCATTAGGGGTGGATAAAATTTTCTTAAAATCATTGTAGTTGATTATGCATTTGCATATTTGTACATGGTTTCTAATATTTGAAAGCTCTGGGCTAGAAAGCTTCATCCCTGTGCGGTAACTAATGCCTATGTGCGAGTTACATCGTACTTTGAGCAGTCGGCGAGTGCTTCCCTCGTAAATCTGTTCGTTGCACGAACAGCAAGTATACAAGTAAACTAGGCCAGGCCGCATCAAAGTAGGAAATTTTTCTTTGTGTCGAAAGAATCCACCTATGGTTTTTGGATTCCTTATGATGAATTTGACATCAACTGCTGGGAAATGTCCGATACATTCTTGGGTCGAAAAGGCTTTGGCTCTTGTTATATGTTTATTATTTATGTATTTATTTTCTGTTTATTTCTATAGGACATTATGCCCTGTGCAATGACTCTTCTCTGGCCTCTGCTTTAGATCTTTAAATTAAATCCAAATTCTCGTAAAGACTCGTTATTCTTACCTATTACTGGCGAAGAGTGATGTAATGTATTACGGTCTTTTATATGATTTGATTCTGATTTTATTTTGACCTTCTTATTTTAAAGACCTAATGTATTGATAGTAAAGAAAATGAATGATATTAACATCTGCCATGCAAGATTATGATGAGATTAATCCCATAATATCGAAACTGGCTGCATAAGTCTATGATTCATTTCTATTAATGCGGTCTATGTGGAACCGCTTATCTATCAGGCCAACACCAATTAAAAAAAAACGAAAGTAAAATGCTTGTATATTTAGGCTACACATGATAAAAAAATGCACAGACAGAATGATACAAGATCATCATCATGATAATAATATATCTTTTATCAGAGATATCAAGTGCAGACTTCACAACTCTGGGAACTCAAATCATAGATGCACGGAACTCAACAAGACCGAACGGAGTCAAATCCGTATTGGTAATCATATGGACGGTTGATGTGACGCCATTCCCCTTTCGAGAGCTAGCCAATCACTGGCGTGCAGTGGGTGGGGCCATGCTGCAAAGATCTCTGGATTTTGCTATAGTTTCGAACTCGTGAGGCTTCACAATCTTTTGGGAAGAATTCGGAACAGGACGTCATCAGAATTCTAACATATTCTCTCTTTCCGGTGAAGCAGCTTGCCCCATCATGGATCCCTGCTATGCCTGTTAAATGACTGTGTAGTTTTCGATCTCTGTCTTTATCTTAGTTTAACCAGACCACCGAGCTGTTGGTTACCTAGCAACGGGACCTACAGCTTATTGTGTGATCCGGACCACATTATATCGAGAAATTAATCTCTAATTGCCAGAAATAAATTCCCCTGATTCCAAGTAGGCAGAGTGGGGAACCGAACTCGGGACTACCGAATCGGTAGGCGAGCACGTAAACCATTCGAAAAACGAAAATGGAACTTGGTTCTATGGTACCTCATTTGATATGCAAATTTTTTTACTTTTTTTTTGTATATACAATGAAGTTTATCTTTTTACTCGTGTATGTGTAAGCGCTGGTTATACTAATATGTGGAATGGAAAAATAAAATGTGCCTAGTTTAAATAATTACATCAAATGTCCGACAAGTTCAGGGGTCTTTTAAAGGACTACTATCTTTAGTAACTCTTAACAATCCCCTCCTGATTTATGAGTTCTATTTTGGTATTCAGTTCAAATCCTCCAGTAGCGAATGCACACGCAATACGTTTTTTTCTTCTTCTTCTTTTTAATTAAGAGAACTTTGGAATGAGATGGACGGCATACACAAACTCCAGTTTAACTTCGCAATGGTGGACCTGTTTTGAGTTTCTTCAGAATTGTGTCTAGCGTAAAAGTTTAACCTCTCCTGATGTCTGAATTGTTTCCAACTCTTGGGGTTGAAAGATGCGGGTGAACTTAGGAAGAGATCTCGCTTTATTTGTTTCTTGCTATGTATTGTATCTCCTGTGTTTGGGAATTTTGTCTGTAGACCAAGAAAACTCAGTTATTGCCTTATAATTCATTGTGTTTTTTTTTTCATTTATTTATGTTTATTGTAGATTTGAGATTAAGGAAATTTATTCTCTACTTTAACCAAATTTTATTTCCCTTTATTTTTCTGTTCCCTCTCTAAATCCTTTCGTGCCATGAAATAATATAGTCATTTGCTTCTCATGGTACCAAAGATTTTTTTTTTTCAGAAATACAAGATATTTTCAGTGTTCCTATTTTTCTTTTCGAGTATTTAAAATTTTGTAAGCGTACAGTCCGGAAGTATTCATAATGAATGTATCAAATGGATGAAGATATAGAGAAAAGATAGTCTTTTTCATTCGTTGAAGTTATCTAAAGTAAGAAATATTTTCTGACTCGATGGTCATAATTATACTGACACCACTCTATAGATATCACTCAAATAAACTCATAAAATGCAAAGTACTCGTGTATGTTCTCGAGTCATATTTATGGTGATTTAAGAACTGACTGATAAATATATATGACTTTCAAACTTTCAACGACCTATAATTACAGTCAATACACACATATGTGCGGCGCTCACACACTTCCACACACACACACACGCACACACACACACACACACACACACATATATATATATATATATATATATATATATATATATATATATATATAAGCAAGTTCTGATCCTGTGATAGGGGTGCAAGGATACTACCACCATAGGTCCTGGGTGTCGTAAAAGGTGACTAAAAGGACAGCTGCTGCCTTGCAATCGATCTTTTTAGTAAAAGGCTAGGCCCACTGCCAATAACTGTGGTTGATGACAGCAAGGGCATGCAGTCATAAAAAAACCCTTTTGCCAAACAATAACCCATGCCTGATAATGCCTTTGATAGAAGGCAGTGGAGAAGGCGCACAGGTAACCGACCCCTCAATGTAGGCCCTCTTAAGTTGAGACTGCCTTGACGGAGTTACGCATTTCCAACCTAAGGTTGAAACTGCTAGCAGCAGGCAAGAGGGCTTTCGAACTGGGAGAATTATCTCCTAGTTTGAATCTAAATGTCTCAATTTTTCTCTTACTTGATCATCTTCCAATCTCTTACTTTCTCTCGCTCAGTTGCTCCCCCTAGCTGTCCTCCTTCTCTTCATTAAAACCCTCGTGCAGGTTAGGTAGGAGCTGGGTCTCTGAACTTGGGCTTTACCTTGATCCAAATGGCAGGGACTATAGTGGTTTGGTCCGCCGCTCGAATATGTTTGGACCCTGAGGATATTGATGTGATTCCACATCAATATTTATTGGGGCGGGACTACATGTGGGGACTTGCCTACGGAATCCGGGGAGGTATAGTCTCCACGGTAGGACTCTCGGCAATTTATCCGGATTGCCCTCTAAAATAACATGAGTGGGGATGATTGCATACTAGCTATGCCCTCAGTCCTATCAAGCGGGTTTTGCTTACACTTGAGCCAATCATGTTATGATAGAGCCATCCCTTCGGGGTAGGGTAGGGAGTGGACATATGGGAGTTGGTCTCTGCTATGTGTCTTTGGTGAGGGGGAAGTCTTTGAGAGGAGACCCAGATTTTTCCATGACTTGTAGTTGGTTTCTCTGTAATTAAAAAAAAAAAAGAAAAAATGGAAATTGACTATGGAACTCAGTCCCCCGGAAAATGTGACCCCGTGACACTAGATAACCATCTGACCCTGGAAACGAACAAGGACACCCTTTTGGACACTTCAATCCAAAATATAGCAACTATGCAGCCTTTTATTAGGCCAAAAAGATTTATAAAAAGAAAATTACAGCCTAGCCCTTCGCTAGCTTTATTTGAACCACTATTTGGAAAAGACAGTTGGACACGATTTTTGACAATAGAAAGTGAAAACAAAATTTCAAATTTAAAATTGGAAAATTATTTACTGACCAGATACCCAACAGAAAACATGAAATTTCGTCAAATGCAAACAAATACATGGATAGTGGATCCACTACTAAAACCCAATCAGAAAACTACTTACAAATTACGATAACACAAAAATAAAAGTCACCAAGCATAATAAACTTAATAGTATTTGTGGTACAATAATCCTGCCAAATAATGATGACGAACTAATAGATAAAAATATGTTGATGGACTCTCTTAAGAAAAGATATAAAAACATTGAAGACTGTGACATCTATGATATCCCAAGTAGGAAAAATTCAAAAATCAATATACAAATAGCTAAATTGAAATTTGAAGGAAACGAACTCCCTTTAACAATTAAAGTATTAGGGCAGACGAGAGAGATAAGACCATATATCCCTAAACCACTACAGTGCAAATCATGTAATAAATATGGCCATTCAAATAAAAATGGTAGAGAAGCTCCAAGATGTGCATGTTGTGGATCATACAACCACACACCCAAATGGGACTGTGAAAACCCAAATTGCATAAATTGTGGTCAGAATCACCACTCAAGATCAAATGAATGCTCTTATTACTTATACAACACTGAACTAAAAATCTTACAAGAAAGAAGTGGAATGTCAATTAGAGAAGCGAAGATAGAACTAAAAGTAAGAGGTTTACAAGACCCAGCAAGGAAAAACACATATAAAGAGGTAGTAAATAAAGAAGTGCAAAACCAAATTCCTACAAAATTGCACAATATAGATCAAACTGAGAATACTCATAATATAAAGACCCCAAATTCAAGCTCAGAAGCTGCAGAACATTTAAGTAACACAAATTTATATAATATATTACCAACACCAGAAATACATGAAGACAAAATGAATTTGGAGGACAAGCAAAATACAAGAGCTAATTCAAAAGACAAAAAAGACTACTTGAAACAACCCCACCCAAATCCAAAAAACAAATTAAACAATCAGTAAGACCCAAAATCTATATGGAAAAAAATTAATACCGAGAAGACAAAGTCAACGAAAATTGCTTGCAAACAAAAAATGAAAAAAGAGAAACCCAAATAAAAGAGAAAGTTAAAACATCAGATAAAATTGAAGAAAGTATTGAAATAGAACCCAAGAGCAAAAGCCATTTAAATGCACCTCTAATAAAAAGAACATCTGAGACTCTTCAGCCAATAAAGAAAACAATAGCAGAAATACATCACCCACCCAAAGAAGAACAAAGTACAGCAAAATTATACAACTTCAATAAAATTCAAAGTTCAGGAAAACAAATAAAGATACTAAAACAAAACCCTAAACCTTCTTAAAATGTATATTTTACAGTGGAATATTAGAGGAAACGTATCAAATAATGAAAACTTAAAATCACTAATTAGAGAATGTAATGCAAATATCATTTGCTTACAGGAAACTAAAATAGGTAACAATGTTCTCAATGCTGGCATAAATTATAATGTGTGGAAATCAACACAAATTTTAAATGACAACAGCCAAGGAGGAACTGCAATCATAACGCATTCTTCAATCAAATGCCAACCTGTTAGGATTAACTCAGTAATACAGGCATGTGCAGTTCAAGTATTCCTGGAAAAAAAAAATAACAATATGCTCAATATATATGGAACCGTCGTTAGAAAGTCGCTTAATAGATCATCTTGGAAATAATAGACCATTACAAGTGGAAGATTTAGAAAATCTAATAGAACAATTACCAAAACCTTACTTATTATAAGGTGACTTCAACGCCAAACATCCCATGTGGGGAAGTACATCATATGACAGGAGAGGAAACACTGTCCTAGATTTTATAGATAACAAAAATTTGATTTTTTTAAATGATGGTTCTCCAACAAGATTTGATGTTTATCACAATAGCACCTCTGCAATAGACATCACTTTATGTTCCCCAGAAATTGCCACAGATTTCAGTTGGAAAGTAAATAATAATTTATTTGGGAGTGACCACTGGCCAATACAAATTGAGCTAAAAAATAATACTAATATAACATATGTACCGAAGAGGAAAATGGAGGAAGCAAATTGGAATTTATATAAAGAGAAAACGGTGATTAACAAAAAAACTATTTGACTTTACAAACCACATAGATGCTTATGAACATCTAGTAAAAACAATAGATGATAAAGCAAATGAAACTATTCCAGTTACCTCAGGCAATCCGACTAGACCACTGGTACCCTGGTGGAATGAGGAATGTAAAGCAGCAAGGAAGATTACGAGAACATGCTTTAGAAGATATCTGAGACATAAATGTGATGCCAATAGAATTGCATATTTGAGAGCTAAAGCAAAGCAGAAAAGAATATTCAAGATAGGCCAAAAGAAATTCATGGAAAAAAAAATATTAATAATATAAATTCTAAAACTCAAGACAAAGAAATCTGGAAGAAAATAAATAAACTGCAGGGTAGATATCGGCCAGAACCATTACCTACATTAAAAGTAGTAAACAAATATATTTCAAATCCCCAACTAGTAGCAAATGAATTGGGAAAATGCTTCGCCAAAACATCTAGTATCTCGAATTATACAAAGAAATTCCAATTAAAAATAAAAAATTATGTCCCAATACCAATAAAATCTAATAATCAGGAAATCTATAATCTTCCTTTCACCATGGAAGAACTGGAAAATGTCCTGAAACTTGCAAGTCCAACAGCTCCAGGGGAAGACAACATTAGATATGAAATGGTAAAAAATCTACCAGATGAAAGCAAAACCTTTTTATTAGAAATTTTAAATGAATTATGGCACTCTCACAGCATGCCTAAAACCTGGAAAGAATCTTTAATCATACCAGGCTTAAAACCAGGAAAAGACCCAGAGTCACCAAGCAGCTATAGGCCAATAGCCCTTACTAGTTGTCTAAGTAAGATATTTGAAATAATGGTGAATAACAGATTAATATGGGTATTAGAAAATAAACAGCTATTGTCAAACAGACATTTTGGATTCAGGAAAAATAAAAAGTACCATAGATCCCCTCTTAATGATTACAAGAGAGATACAAAATGCAATGGTTGGTAAAAAACAAACAATAGGAGTATTTTTTGATTTAGAGAAAGCATATGATACCACCTGGAGGGGAGGGATTTAAAAAAAAAAATTGATAGAATGGGGAATAGGAGGGAATTTATATGAATATATTAGGGAATTCCTATCTGAAAGATATATAAAAGTCAAAGTGGGGGCAGAAATCTCTGAATCATTTATCCAGGAGGAAGGAATCCCTCAAGGTAGTGTACTAAGCGTGGCGTTGTTTGCAATAGCAATAAATAAGATAATGGAAATGATCCCACCAGGAGTCCAAGGTCCCTTTTTGTAGATGACTTCGTCATATATAGTAGTGGTGCAAAAGCGCTGGACATAACCATAAATAGGGTAAAAAAATGGCCGATAACAAGGGTTTTTAAATTTTCACCGCAAAAAACAAAAGCCGTCAGATTTACAAGATCAAGAAAACAGGAATTAATTCCTACTTTATTCATAAATAATGATATAATTGAATATGATGATCAGATAAAATTCCTCGGTGTAATACTTGATAAAAAACATACATATAAAGATCATATAGAACAACTGGCGATAAAAGTAAGAAAATCCTTAAATATAATAAAAGTAATTGCGCATAATGAGTGGGGTGCTGATAGAACCTCTCTGATAAAAGTATATAAGGCTATTTGTCTAAGTAAACTTGATTATGCATGTCAAGTATATGGTAGTGCTTCTAAAACCCTATTAACAAAACTTTGTCATACATATCATGGGTATTAGACTATGCACTGGAGCCTACAGAACTTCCCCCGTGTTAAGTCTATATGTAGAAGCAGGAATAGATCCCCTGAAAGTACGAAGAGAAGAAATGGGATTAAAATATATAGCCAAAATAAATAACGTTAATGATAATCCAAACACCAAATATATGAAGAACATAACAAATAATTATGACAATAAACCAAGAGCCTCTAAACCATTGGAGAATAGATTAAAACCTGATATAGAACATCTAAAATTAGGAACAAGTAGCATATCAAAAATAACCACACCTAAAATACCTCCGTGGAGACATGCTAAAATAGAAATCTGTGAGAAATCATTTAATAAGAAGGTAACAGATGCACAATTGAAGAGTGAATTTCTGTCACACCAGGAAAAACATAAACGGGATATTAGTATTTATACAGATGGTTCCAAGTCGAAGGAGGGTGTAGGCTATGCTGTAGTAACAAAAAATATAAAAATAAGGGAAAAAATTCCAAAAATATGCTCGATATTCACTGCAGAGATTAATGCTATATTGGAGGCTATAAAACATACCTTTATGGTGGGAAAGGCAAACGATACCTTTGTAATATACACGGATTCTTACAGTGCTTTAGAAGCGCTAAGACAATACACAGTTTCTCATCCCGTAATTGAAGAAATAAGAGAGTGGATAGATATAATAGTAAAACGGAAATCTATAAATATAAAACTATGTTGGGTCCCTTCCCATGTGGGCATAAAGGGTAATGAAGAGGTGGATAAAGAAGCCAAAAAGGCAGTAAAAAAGGAGTCTATCAAAAAAATACAAATACCTTATAATGACATTAAAACAACAATTAATGAATACTGTCAATCAAAATGGGAAAAAGAATGGCTAGAATTGAATCATAAATTAAAGCATATTAAATCATCTGTAAAACCTTGGAATAGACAACAATGTCAAAGAAGGGAAGATGTCATATTAACAAGATTAAGAATAGGACATACATACTTGACACACAAATACTTGATGTTGCAAGGCGAGGAAAGACAGGCCCCTTACTCTGGTCACAGTCCGTCATCTGCTAACTGAATGCAAAAAATTCGAAAGAAAACGAAGATCCAAAAACATATATAATATCCCACTTGAAGAACTATTGGGAGAAAATGCCCCACTTCAAAATATAGTAAATTATCTCAAAGAAATAAACCTGCTTTATATGATATAACACGTCTTATAATTTCATAGTTATACAGTAAGCGCTGAATGGCCTTTGCTGCCCAGTGCTTGGTGTTACACCTAAACTTTATAAAACCAACCAACCTCAATGTAGGGATAACGGTGGGAAAGAAGATATATATAAGCAAGTTCCTTTGGGATGCAAAGCATATTTTCCGTGGAGTACCTTTTTTGCTGTGGCGGGGGGAGACTATGCCGGGGCAGCGTCAATTATGTATTTTCTTCTTCTAGGAGACGGTTAATCTAAGTTTTATCTATTTGAATGTTTGCTTTTGCATTGTGCATGTAACGAGAAGTTAGATTTAATTTGAATATTATTTTGTTTATCTTGTAGGAAAGGCATGAGTAAGAAGCTGCATCTACAAACTTATTGTTTTATTCAGACAACAAACAGGTCACTAGATCTTGTGATCGGTAATGTAGTGCCTGACACGAGGCTAACAAAACAGAGGTCATAATGCAATCAACTGTGTTTGATGAAGAATGGAAGGATGTATATAAATCAATGTACAATACACGAATGCAGTTATGATACATATAGCTTAAATGCTGACATTATGATACATGTGGTAATAATGATGCATTTAGCATAACATTAATATGAATAACATTTGTACAAAAGGTGCATGATGTATGCAGTGTTTTTTGTATACGCGTGTTTGGTATGTAGAGATGCTTGTTGTGAGGAGATTAGCCAACCAGGTAATTTAGATGGTATATGGGTCCATGTGGGACTATAGAACTTCCCCCTTGGAGAGGTATTTGGTTGTAGGTTGGTGTCTGGGAGGTATGCTGGCTTTCAGTGGTTGATGGAAACCCATGTAATTCTGCCGACCATTGACATCTGGTAGGTCTTGTGTCTTCTCCCAATTACAAAGCATTGCCCCAAGTAGGCTGGTAAAAAGGGGGTTCTGTGTGCTTCCACATGTATGAACTTATATTATGCATTCTGCAGTTAATTGGGGACATACACTTTTCTGTCCATGTGGTAAGTCATTTTGGCCGTAATTATTTTTTGAAAGTGTAGGTACTACCAAAGGGGGTGATGATCACAGTCTTTTCTATACCTTCCTTCACTACTGGAACCTTGAAGTATCCCTTCAGCAGGCCTATTTTGGTAAAGATCTTTCCTCCGTTCATTTGGTTGGCTATGTCTGCTATGTTTGGCAACGGGTATCTATCTGGCTTTGTCTTGAGGTTTAACCACTGGCAGTCTCCACACAGGCTCCATGTTCCATTGGGTTTCGGTGCCATATAAAGAAGTGATGCCCATGGGCTGGGGGCTTTTGGCATATTCGTTCACTCACCATTTCCCTGAACACTTGTTAGACGCAGGTGAGTTTCTCTGGGGCTAACTGACTGAAGCGTGAGTGGATTGGGGGCGCCTTCCATTTGTATCTGGTGCTGGATGTTGTGTTTTGCTAGTTTGGTTAAGTCGTGCTCCTGATTGTCTTTCAAAATCTATTGGCAGTCATGTAGAAATCAACATATTTCTTGCGGTGGGGTAGCTGCTGCGATGGGCCTGTTTGTCATCTCTGCTGTTGCTGTGACAATGTGGTGGTGGGTTGTTTGTGCAGCTGTTGATGAGATGATACAGGAGTTGTTTTCTGGAACAGTTGTTTTGATGCTACATCCACTAGCAGGCTGTGTGCTTTTAGGAAGTCTCCTCCTAAAAGCGCTATTATCATGTTTGCCATGATGAAGGTCAATTTATATTCTTTCCCTATGAGTGACACATTTCATATTCCACTTCCCGTACATCTTGAGTGGTGCTCCGCTGGTTGTGGATAGGTGGAGGTTGATGGGTAGGTCAGGGTTGAGTCATTTGTGTGGGCTGGCTGGAACAAATGATTTGCATGCCCCAAAGTGAACAAGGAATTCTGTTTTTTTACCTTTTGTCCCTGATGAAGTAACAGTAAGCAGGCTCAGCCTCTCTTATGAGGCAACTGGTCTGCCTTACACCCTGTCGTTTAGTTGGTTGGGCTGTGGATGCGACCCTCTTGCATGTTTATTTTAAACAGGCAATCTAAATTATTGTATTTTTAGGGGTGTTTTCTCAAATCTCCAATAGAAGAAACACATTCCCTCTGGTGATTCGTCTATCTTCTGTGTAATCTCCCCCTTGATGAGTTGTTCGGGGAAGCTCCACTTATGGATGGGGGCAGCCAGTCCCTCTGGGTCACTGTCAGTTTCCATGTCAGTTGAAGGCTGGGACCTTTGTGCTGCTGTAGCTGTGGGTGGTTGGGTGGGCTCCACTGTCTTGTGGGCTATGTGTATGATAGAGGTGTTGGGTATGGCAACCACTGTTTGGAAGGGCAGTTTTGTGAGGAGAACCTCTCTCACAAGGTCTAGGGTTGACTCAGGTTGGCTGTCTGCGGCAGGTAGCATTATGAGCTGCCGCAACTGCTTGTAGACGTGTGATGGCCACTCATCTCCTATGGCTGTCTCCACGTTGTTCAGGAATTTCTTGGCTCTTGGTGTGGATGGCATGCTGAAGGATGACTTCAGCTGATCCTTCAGTGATTTGTAGGAGATGTGTTTGAAGTTCTGTGAGCCATCCTGTGACTTACTCAAAAACATTGCCTGGCAGGAATTCAAGGATGGTGTCTGATTTGCATGCTGAGGATCATAGAACAATCAACTGGGAAAGATGTACATATATCGATGTACAAGACATGAATGAAGCTATGATGCATATAGCTGAAATGCTGGTATTGTAATGGATGTGTTAATACTGATATATTTAACATAGCATTCATATGAATGATAATATATGTAGAATGGATGCGTGATGTATTCTGTGTTTCTTGAATATGCGTGTTTGGCGTACAGAGATGCTTGTTGTGAAGAGATTAGTCGGCCAAGTAAGATGGACGGTGTGTGGGTCCACGTAGGACCCTATAGGACTCCCCCCACTTGGAGATGCCTACAGTTGTACGCCAGTGTCTGGGAGGTATGCTGGCTTTAAGCAGTTGCTGTAGACCCATGTAGTTCTGCCATCCACTGTCATTTGGTTGGCCATGTGTCTTCCCTCAATGACACAGTATGGTCCTGAGTAGGTTGGAGTGAGGGGGGCTTCCGCAGTTCATTGGGGACGTGCACTTTTCTGTCATTGTGGAGTCATTTTGACTTCATGGGACCCCTCAGTCTTATAAATAGCATTTTACACTACTGTGTAGATTCTTTATTTGCAGTGTAAAGTGTGACCTGAGGGTAATGGGGGACATAACAAAGAAATACACTCGCCTGTATATATATATATATATATATATATATATATATATATATATATATATATATATTATATATATACATATACATATATATGAGTCATAACACGTTACCGTGATTCATATACATACATCGAGCTACAAATGTCCTTTAATATCTAATTCGCTCTACCACGGAATTAATATATTTTCATATATGTTAACTGAAGGGGAATTTTTTAGTCAATAAGAAGTTCGTTGGCTCATGGGCGCCAACCATCGAACCAACAAATTCAGGACGCACAGTGAAGCCTTAGACCACACTGCCACTGCAAGAGGATATAAGTTTATGCCGCCTCTCAACTACAAGTACTTGATGCGCTCAGGTGTTCGTTGTTTTGGAGTCGGCATCAACCCACCTCGACCTCGGTAACGTTGTAGTACTTTTCCCCTTCGGTTAACATAATGTAAAAAAAATATATTTTGGGTTGCTTGCAGTATTACCATGTTGCAAAACATTACATTATATAGTAATTATGCATTCATACTCATGATGGGTAACTGGATAAAATAACGTATTAAATCTGGATTGAAGGAAAATTGTTCTTTGGTATTCGTTATTAGTTGTACACAATACTGTATTATACCTAGTTTGAAAGGAAAGTCCATTAATTTTGGCCTCTAGTCACGAATATTTGTTCAAGAATATAGCGTATTTCTATTTTCATGCTGTACAGTAATGTTGCAAGCAGTGCCAAGTTCGCCAAAATATCCAGAGTTTTTGGAGTCACATTGAGTGTTCCTTCAGCGCTAATCACGCTTACAGTGCAACATTACATGTTGCAATTTACTTACATGTAGTTATGTTAAAAGCAATGCAAAACTCGCCAAGATACAAGGCCATACTCTTAATTAAGCTTATAGTTCGCTGTCAGATAAAGATGAAATGAAAATATTATAACTTTGTATTATTTATTACAGTAAGCTCTTACCTTCACACAAGTCACAAATGGAAGGAAAATATTCATGCAAAAGACAGTAACGCTGCGACTTTTCGGGTGAATGAGGAAAAAGAATATGGATTTACCAACAGATTCATAACTGACTCGAGAAACGTTTGATGCTCTTTGAGCCAATGTTGTAACCTAAAACGCTGGGGTCTTGCATAAAAGAGTTTTACGTAAAGAGTGAAAAAGAGAGATTTTAAAAAAAGTTTTCGATTTTGTAAAGATTGAAAATTTGAAAGTTGTTTGTGTCTCGGTGAAAAAGAAAAAAAAACTGCTGCGATCATGTTTACAACAGTGATTAAAGCAATGTGGTTTTGACTGTGATGAATAAACTTTACTATCTGATGCAGATCACTTACTAATATCATGAAATGTGGGATCCACAAGAGAAATCTAACAAATAGAATTTTGACAAAAGTACCTCTCTATAATTTGAGTCAATTTAACTTAAATGTTTCTGAAGCTAAGAAAACGGATTTGTGAAGCCATATTAAAAAAAAAAAGTATCTCAAGAGACAATTCTTTAAAAAAAATAACATAAATCGCTTATGGGTCAAGGGTAAGAATAATTCCCTATTCAACGAAGTTAAAGTGAGATTCTTTGGGATTTAATTTCTGTAATTGCAGGGAGAGAAATGGGAAGGGGAACTCGATCTAAACTACGCTTGAAAGGATGAAGGAGAAAATTAATGAGGTTTTTTATAGTTCAATGTGGGAAGATATTATTGCTTTGGCTGATTTCGCTGACGAGGGAACGGCCAGGCTCTGCTAAGAATCGACTTTTAAGACCTCAATTTTAAGTGTAGCTGTTGTTATTGTAGTGATAAGGTTTGAGGAGTATTGAACCCACCAACATGTGCAGCGCATTGTGGCTAATTTGTAATAAATTTATGCATAAATGATAATTAGGACAACCTGAAAAACAGTAATGGTATTGCCATACAAAAAATAATTATATTGTGACAAATTTCGGGAGTCAAATAGTCTTCATATGTCGACTTTTAAAAGAATTCTTTAGCTTTCGAAAGCTACTTTTCCTTTCGTGAGAAGCGATCTAAGAGGAGATCACACTGGTTGTTTAGTTGAGTATATTAAGATGGCGTATGAAAGCTCGGGACTTTACTAGGTTTGGTAAGTGTTGAAATGAGATTAATGTAGGAAGAGACCTACTTAGGACTTCAAGACTTTACCGTTCCATATGCTGCTTCTGCAATTCTTTGTTGGTGTTGCCGCAGATTTTATGTCTGAAGTCAGAAATAGGATTACAATGAATAATGTTAATTCATATCTCAACAATTTTGTTTTTGAAAAATATTATGCAATCATAAAAATTAAGAATAACTTTTGCAAGCTACCAAGCATTAAAACGCTCTGCTCAGCAGGAATCCATTAGGGTAACCGTATACATACACACACACTCCTACCTACCTACCTACCTACCTACCTACCTACCTACTACTACACATATACATATACATATATTACATATATATACTATACATATATAAATATATATACATATACATATATATATTCATATATATATATATATCATATATGATATATATGTATGTATATATATATGTATAGTATATGTATCTATATATATATATAGTATGTATATATATATGTATAGATATTGTATGTATATATATATCTATATATATGTATATCATGTATATATTATGTATATATGTATATCTTATATATATGTATATATGTATATATATATATATATATATATATATATATATATATATATATATATGTATATATGTATATGTATATGTCTATATGTATATATGTATATATATATATATATATATATATATATATATATATATATATATATATAGGTGTGTGTGTATATATATATATATATTGTGTGTGTAAGCGGAACTAATATCCGTCTGAATTTCTAGTTTCCTAAATGATATGTTATCATTAAAACGGGGTAGCCCATTTGAGTGTTTTATTCAGTGTGACTAAGACCATTGAGAATATGCAAGAAAAAAGTTAAATAAAGTGGACCAATATATATAAATAGTTAATCTTAGGACTTCATTATTGCTGTTTGAATTATATGTTTGGACATAAGTTTCGACCATTAGTAAATGAATTTCCGTCTCTTAAATGAAAGGAAAGGTGCTACCAATTGACCCATGCACGTCATAAAAGTAGTCAGAACCTAAGTAACAGAGTACCTGAGGCTTATCCTGGGCAGGCTTCTGACTGACATGCCAGCAGTTTTTAAGGGAAAACCTT
>NC_087203.1:18874667-18887167 GCF_015104395.2 Macrobrachium nipponense
GTTTAATTTATCGCAGCTTTTGCAGAATAACAGAATAAAACAAATAAAAGATCAAAAGACCTGATTACTTTAGTTCACTTCAAAAATACGTTTACTTTGTCGCAAAAGAAACGCACAAATCAGTTTACTGGCTTCTATACACGTTCTGCACGAAATATTAATTGAATTTTCTTGCCATTGATCTATAGTTTATGGCTATTTTTGTGCCAAAACTTGTAGGGCAAAGCATATTACCGTACCCTCTGACGATGAGGGTATACTATAGGAATAGGAAAACATTTTGAATTTTTTTTTATAGCATGGGCCGCCCCCCCCTCCCCCCCCCCCAAAAAAAAAAAGTGTATTGATCTTTACCTAATTTTACCTACTCTATAAGCGAAGTTTAATACATAAAATTCATTTTGAAATAACGATCAAAGGCTCAGTGCTTTTGAGGATTATATTTTCAGGTAATGCTCGTGAGAGAATACGTATAAGATGAAAATAATAGATTTAAGAAAAAAAATATTCCGTGACTGCTAATATATGATATAGGAAAAACAAAACCTTCCTTACCTGCAACAAAATATCTTTGAAAATGAAGGCAGCTTCTCTTCAGAGTGACAAATCCATCATCTCTCCCACACGAAAGTCTGAGTCAGAGACTGTCGCCTCTCAAAATGGCACAAATTGTATTTTAAATCCGAATCATGTCTTCAATTAGCAACGGATATAACTTCCTCTTGTTGCGACACAAATATTAATTCAAGGCAGCATTGGGTTAGGAAATCTGAGATTAATTGCACATTCTTTAAGTAAATGGTCCTGTACTTTCATTTGTTTGTCATAACGCCCAGAAGAGAGAGAGAGAGAGAGAGAGAGAGAGAGAGAGAGAGAGAGAGAGAGAGAGAGAGACCCTGGTGTACTTGGTGTGTTCGCATAATTCTCAACAATGAGAGAGAGAGAGAGAGAGAGAGAGAGAGAGAGAGAGAGAGAGAGAGAGAGAGAGAGAGAGAAAGAGAGAGAGATTTGTTGATACTATGTAAATAAATTAGAAAATAATTGGCATTGTTACATTAATTATAATAAAAAAAAAAAAAAGCCTCTACTTTAGAATGTAAATCATTTTTTCATCGATCATTACAAACGTTAAAACATCCTCACTATTGGAATTTTTGCCATTACAATTTTTGACGTGGGTTTGCTCTACTTAATGAAGTTTTAACTACTGGAATAATATACCTTGCATTGTAATTTCATGGTTTCCATTAAACCGCTTATTAAGTGAATACTAAAAAAAGAAAAAAAATGGAAACTTGCCATATTTTTGTTTAACATTGAAATAAGTAACACAAACCAAGTTAATACAAATAACGCTGCTTATCCAGGAAGATCTTACATTTTAGCTTCAATTATCTTTAGTCTGTATTTTAGAATAAAGACCATGAAATGGCCAGCGCTAGAGGACCGGAAAGGCATAGAGTATGAAAGTCAAGATCAATCGTAGAAAGACTTCAATTGAACCTCTTTCAGCCCAGAAGTACTTTTGTGCACTCAGTGTCATCGCCATATCATTGACTGAAATGAAATGTCAACGAGTCTTCAGTTAAACTGCCACGTTCATGCCTTTAATTTATGGGCGTATTACGAAAGCGCGGATTCAGAATTGAAACCATGTTTATATTTATTATGACCCATGTTCTGGTTTTTGTTTCAACCAGAATTTATTAATCGAAGTTTTGAGCTGCATAGTTAAACCCGCTATCCGATAAATAGTTTACAGTGGAAGAAATTCTTGTTAATCTTGGTTCAGTCCAAGAGGTGATCTTGATCACCCTTTCGTTTCTTTAAACGTTAACCTCCTTAGCATAAACATTTGATAAGTGTATGTTTTAACAATAACTGATACATAGACAGGTAGCAAGTAACCATTATAAATTTCGGGTAAACCCTTCTTCAATAGGCAATAGAACGTTTAACGGGGTTGAATTTTCCCTTGCATTTGGATTCACAAAGAAGACATGACAGTCTGTCGTTGTCTTCAAGTCTGCAACTAGATTTTGATCCTGTAACTTGTATGGAGGGGTGAAATAAAGAGAATAAACATGTATATTTTATGTTCAGAATCCATAATAAGATTAGCTTAGAATTGACATGTTCAAGTAATGGATGCTACGAATTCACAAAAGCATAATTTAAAGTTATTAGAATAACGTATGTGAGAGGAGAGATCTGTGTTCAAAGCATGATGTATCTGTCAACAAATTAGTCATTGGAAGCACCCGAAGTCTTCATATTGTTGTTAGAAAATTTGTCATCACTTGAGATGAGGGACTCAGTTGTCCTCTTCATTTTTGGAAACATTTCAGGCATAAAGCTTCGAGAACGTTCCAAAGGAAATGAAGTCATTAACAGTCATTTCTTTCATTTAAAAGAGAATCTTATTATTCTGAGATCGTGTAATGTTACTGATAAATTCTCTCTCTCTCTCTCTCGCTCTCGTTTTAAAGGGAATTTATAAAGATTACAGAGAGTCTTGTGTCCAAAATAATTTAGCTTGTGGTGACGTCATATCCATTATATGGTCGAGTTTCTCAGATCTAAGACGAATAAGCGTGTTGTATAGAGAGATGCTAAAGCGCTCTCTCTCTCTCTCTCTCTCTCTCTCTCTCTCTCTCTCTCTCTCTCTCTTTCGATCAAGAAATATTAAACTTGTTAAAGTAACGTAAAGACTTGGTATTTGGTCACTCTTAGAGTTTGTTAAAATTTTCGTAGATTTGCTATTAGTTGTGGAATCTGAACATAATGCGTAAAAATGCGTAACAGGCCTTTTAGGTTTTTTTTTGGTGAATTTGGAAGCTGCAGCAAAGAAAAAAAATTTGAGGCATCAGGTAAAGTGGTATTACCGTTTTAAGTTAATTTGAAATACTTAAAAATACTTGAAATACTTACAATATTTATAAATGTGAATTAATTTTATTTTTTTGATGTTCCAAATTTGTGTTTTGTGTTTTTTGAATTTTTTATTAACAATGTGTTACCATTTCTTAGTTTTTTTTCGCATTTTGGTGAATTTGATACAGGTATACATTGTGTGTTTTCATGTTTTGCATTCACAATTTGTTTGATTAACGTCGGTGTTTCTTAATGATTTAATATATACTAGATTTAATTTAACACTCCTGAATTTATTTTCATTTACTTGCATTTTCTTTTCAAAATTAAGTATTTCTTATCAGTTTGAATTTTACTTGATTAATTTAATATTACTTTATTCATTTTCTTGCTAAATTAATTTTTATTTAATTTTTAAAATAGTCAATTAAAGGACTACTTAATTTTTTTGTTTGTTTTCAAGTAATAGTAAATTTTATTAAGATTGTGAATTCCACTAATGAATTTTCAATTTAAAACTTAAATTTTGTCTTTAAAATTTTTTATAACACTGTTTCATTTAGTTGGGAAAAAAACTCTATCGCGAGAGTATATATAATGTTCTAAGGGGTCCACAATAATTATAAATTGTTGCGGGTTCAAAAGCTTTTTGTAAAGGGTTTCAAATTATACACGAACTCGCAACAATTTTTTATTATTGTGGACCCCTTAGAACACCGCTTCATTTGCTGACAACCAGTGAGAGGATTTAATTTGTGTACAGACCCATTGATAGGTTGTGTTGTTTTCCTTAAATTTTCTCGAAGTGAGTTGGAACAGGGGATAGACTTAGACTTTTTAAGTTGTTGTTGAAGTGATCCCCCATAATTAACTTAATCTTTATATGGAATTTTCTAAACACTTGTTTTATTAATTAACTTAGTCCTGAATTTCTTGCATGTTTAGTAAGCTTTTTAAGGGATCACTCAGTCGTAGTTTATCTGTTATGAAGGTTCAAGTGTTCGGCTACAGTGAGGTAACTTTAGGTAACTGAATTTAAGGATGGTAAGTGTAATAACCAGACATTTGGGCCCTTCGTCTAATATATATATATATATATATATATATATATATATATTATATATATATTATATATATTCACGACACATACACAACTTAAATATAAGTAATAAATGAAAATCGATCAAAATCATTACTAAGCGAAGTTCAGAAGATGTTTGTCTATGCTTAGGCACCAGATTACTGAAACAAAATCGAATCGCATTCTGAGTTTAACAGCCTTATTTAATTGAACCCATTCCCAATTATTTCTATTTGCTATCATCTAAACTGTTTCTGATTATATGTAATCCATTATCTGAGTCTATTATTTTATAGGCTTATACATTTATATTCTCTTGTCAATTTCTGGCCCATGATGTTGTGTCCCAAGGATCTTAGGTTTAAAAAGTGGCGACGTCACGCAATGGAACTCAATGCACTGCCATTAATGCCCGGTTTTCTCTTTCAAAATTTCTTTTCAAACGACACAATTTTTCTTGAACACCTGAGTCCTTGTACGAGAATTTCTGCCCGTAATTCATTACTGACTTCACGATCATCCAGATGATATGTTCCGCACTTAATGTTATTCTTTCTATTTTGTTCAGAAGCCAGATATTCTGAGGAAAAGTGAATGAAAAAAGGTAAACGAGCAGATTGATAATAAAATGAAAGGTAAATCAGGGGAGACACTATCTGAATGTAAAGGACGGAAGTTAGGAAGATGGAGAGGATACCAAACTGGAATGGAATATTAGACCTTTCAGAATGCTAATGGCGTTAGCTTTTGGATGAGGAAGACATTAAAAGGTAGCAGGCTTATAAAAGATACTTTCCGCGACACAGGAAACCTCTGACAAAAAAATCAACTTTTATATATATCAAGGAAGCCACAATGTTTATTTGTTATTGTGTATCAATTTGGGTGAAGGAAGTTGGGCTAAATTTAATATTCGATAAATCTTCTTCAGTTTCTGTTGACTGATTCTATATTTGGTATAAAATGTGATTCGCACAAAGTCATAACCGAGAGGAGTAAATCCTTCCTTCCACACATTGCTATTCTTCACTGTCTCCCTCTGTCTTTGCAACATATTGAGCCGGGAGAATTTCTATTAAAAGTAGGAAGTCGGAGGATTCGCGGCTTTCAACTTTTGATCGAACACTGAACGGAGCTGCGGAAGGCAACGTTAGAACGTTTTCAGGTGCGTTGTTGTGCCTATAGTGACTTTTCTCAAGTTCTGTTTGAAATTATATGGAAAATTTTTTTTTTTTATATTCTGAGTTGCAATGTAAGGAGTTCAGAATATTCATACCCACTTGTTTTCATTGAGGAAGTCATGTTCTCACCCACGTCTGGCTTCGGGCTTTCTCTTTGATAGCAAAGAGAAGATAGCAAAGGTAACTGGACATTTTTTCACTATGGCGAAATTATTACGGTAATTAAAATCAATTGCGTTGAGTTGCGTTGATCTGTTCAAGTAGCTTTCATCCGATTGCTCTTGTTGTTTCTGATTCTCTGAAGTGTACTAAAAATTCGATTTTTATCCTCAATGCATCATTATGTAAAGTAATAAGCCTCCACTTAACATTCATTTAATCAGGATAAGTTACTAATTAGTCGATGCAAACATGAAATGAGTATCTCTTACAATTCACTGGTTTGACCTTTTTTAATTTTTACTATTAGCAGACTTACTAGTAATTGTATATGGTACACTTTACCTATTATATAATGTACTATATGACTGTCAAACTTCAGCATCTTCTCATATTAACTTCAATTATTTTTAGTAAGCAAAATCTTATCATAAATTCTTTTTTGTGTTTGCAATTGAATATTACGGCTCGATTCAACATCACGGATAAAATGCAAGACTGGAAGAGAATCCAGTGCAATATGTAATGAACAATTTTAAGTCCATGTCAACTCATGACCCATTCAGTTCAGGTACCGATAAAAAAAAAAAATTGATCACCAACACTTTTATCAGCTGTTCAGCGTTTTTCTCAATTGCAGTTTATCAGCTTGTCAGCGTTTTTCTCAATTGCAGTTTATCAGCTGTCAGCGTTTTTTCTCAATTGCAGGATCATGTATTTGTTTTAAATTAGATAAAAGTAATTGTTATGTATTTCAGCATTGACTAATGTTTTGATTTTCTCACTGTAACCTCAACAACTTCAATTAAAAGCATTAAATTATTTTCTAGTAAACGCTTCAAGAATAAAAGTAACCCTGGACTATAAATTCATTTGAAAAGACCTTTACGAATATTAAAAAAAAGAAAAACACGCACAACTTGTAAAGACACAGCAAGCAAAAAAAGTTACTTTGTAAAAGATGATCTATTCGTACCTGTTACGGGAGTATTTTATTTCTGCCAACAGAAGTATGGAAATGTTTGTAGTACAGGTAACCTGACGTAACAACAACTCAAATTCCCAAATGACAGGATTCTTAGTTCCCTTGATTCAAAACAGAATCCAAAGAATAAAGATAAAACTAGCGTGTATATAAATTGGGTTCCCAAAATACTTGCTAATATGAGGTTAAAGTCAAGGACGCAGAAACATATAATAAGTCAATAACTAATTATTATTAAACTAATATCTACCAGATTTATTATATACCTGTGTAATGCACAAATACCAACTTAACCTAATTCAAAGAATTCAGCTAAAAAAGTAAAATTAAAAAGAATATATGGAAACAACTCTTACAACTACATAATGAAAAACCAATAAGGAATAAATGATGAGGTGATGATTTATTACGGAGAATAAATGATAGACAAATAGAAAGAAAAGTTTGTTGCAAAGAAACCAGTGGATAAATCTGGGTCGATTTTTTTTTTTGGGGGGGGGGGGCCCGGGGGGTTTTTGAGAGAGAGAGAGAGAGAGAGAGAGAGGAGAGATTCATCACAAAAAAAAAAAAAAAAAGAAAAAAGGGAAAAATAAAAAATATCACCTAAAAAAGGATAGTGCGAAATTAATTCACCAAGAAAGTGTTATTTATTTTTTTTTAACTGAAATATATTAAAATCACATTTCGCTCGCAACGCGAATTCTTTGATAACTGATATCTTCAGTTATAAAATGCATCAAAGGCAGCAGACCCACTTTTTCCGCTTATTTAATTCATTACGTACTCATTTGCGCACAATCACGTACACGCACTCGTTACGTAAATGACGTTTGAAGACTGAGTTTCTTCTAATATGACGGGAGGTTTAAAGACTTAGTTCCACGAGTTTAGAGCCTCCATGGACTTCTTTATAATCGAGTCTTCTCAAAACGAACGAGCATAAATACATATACGTTATTGTCTGGTAGTGGCGCAGGTCTAGCTGACAGCTATCTTTCTTTTGAATGCCGCCTTGGAATGGATTCTGTAAAAAATTCGACTGAGAAAAGTGTGTGGTAGCATTTTCTTCCCTGATGCTTTATTTGACAGTCTGTCTTCATCTTGGGCTTGTTTTTCTTTCTGTAAGTGCACAGGTGTGCCCAGCCATCCTCTTTGCGTTGTGAGAGTATCTTCAACAGTAAGAACCTCTCGGCCTTGCAGTTACAAACATTCCGACCTTCCCTTCACTGAAGGGTTATACGCACTACTATGAGATTCAGGGCCTCTGTAACACGGTTTTTTCGCAATAACTTTTTTTATCTATGCATTTCATAAATATAACGCTTATTCAGAATACACATTATATCTACACATAA
The DNA here is from genome assembly GCF_015104395.2 of Macrobrachium nipponense. Classification (NCBI taxonomy): domain Eukaryota; kingdom Metazoa; phylum Arthropoda; class Malacostraca; order Decapoda; family Palaemonidae; genus Macrobrachium; species Macrobrachium nipponense. Next base: position 18,882,303 of record NC_087203.1, read on the forward strand.
ATTTTGACTGTATTCTGCATTACGTAGGTTGAATAAATTTGGTACTTATAATGTAAAAAAGTGACTATTTTCGAAGACGGGCCAACTTACTCAGAGAAAAGGTTCCGAACGCAACTCGTTACGTAACTTATGACATCATTTCTTCCCTTTTTCTCGATGGCTGATTGGCTATACGTAACGAAGGCTAGACCTCTGGCAACAATGACATACAAAGTTAAATACAAGCAAATCAGTACACCTTTATGAACTCTGAACCTCTCCACTGATACTTGTCATAATGAACAAACCAACAAAATATGTTAATAAATACAAAACCACTCCGATTATTAGTCTAACTCCCAAAATAAGTGTCCTAAGAAATTAGTCTACTTGTATGTCACAATCAGATTGACAAGATGGTAGGGAATAGTTGGTAATTTTCAAAAACATAGTAGACAAGCTTGATTTGATAACTGCTATATCCAATGTCAAGCAATTTTTATTTATTGGCTATCTACCTATTTACTGAAAAAAAAATAGCCGGTACCGTATTTTGGCTTTAAACCTTCACCAATAATTATCGTCAGAATGATGACTTCATGAGGCTCCATCCACTTTGGCCTCGTTATAATTCAGGATAACACTGAAGGCTATCATGGACATTGCTGGATTAGAAAATTTAACTTCTGGCTATAAAAACTCATTTCTCGAGTAGTTGTAATAAGTGCTAAATGATCCTCAAGAATCTCAGCAGTTGGCCAAAACGTTTACTGCTACTGTTGCGGCGGCACTACTGCTACAGTAGTATTACTACGCTAGCACAGATACCCCACCCACTTCTATGTATCGTTCCGCCATTCATAAAGTCTTTATATCCAACACGGTCGTACGGCCTAAAGAAGAAGAAAAAAAATTATATCGGATGATCCGTTGGTCTGCTGGAGATTTTAGCACATATAAGCTTGTATTTACTTTGGATAAACATCTTATTTTAACAAAAATAGCTATATAAAGACTGTTTCTACATACAATCTCTCTCTTTCTCTCTCTCTTGGTGGCATAGTGAATAGTTAATGGAAATGTTCAAAATCCTGAATGACATTACAAGTATTATAATCACGTTACACTAAATACAAATCAGACCATAAACATTGGATTTAAACTAGAAACTGAATAACTACCTATTCAGGCTACAGTAAATTATGACTAAACGGCCTTTTCCTTGATTGTATAAAGTTGTAAGTCGTAAGACAAATGCAGTTTTGCAACCACGGGGACAATTCCAAATCCTGTTACCCATTCTTGACTGCTCTGGGTTTCAGAGCCGATGAAACAAGGTGAATAAGTTTCTGTCTGGTGGATGGGCGGGGCAACATTTCGTAAAACAGTGTGTTTACCTTGCTTACGTAATGAATGTTTTTTCGACTCTTGGCTCATTATCATTGGCCATGGCGTCGGCTAGATCATTTTTACTCTACTAAAAATAAAAAAAATTCTCGGGTTTTAGGGTTATTGATAATGGTGAAAATTTGTGTGTGGTTGTACAATATACATATGTCAACTTTCAGGCTACATCCGATGCTTTGATAAGGAGCAAAGTCCAAAAAACCGTGTTACAGAGGCCCTGAATCTCATAGTAGACTCTTAAAACCTATTAGATCCACACACCTTATAAAGGACTTTTTTTTCTTATCCATTCTTTTGATAATTGTGGATCCCTATTTGTTGAACTAGCTTTGCTCCTTCGTACTCAGTTGTTCCGGATATGGTGATGATACTTCTTTATTGTTACAGTTTATTTAAAGTTCCTCGTCGGACGAGTGGGTACATGCTCGACTACTGATCTCAGGGTCCGGGTTCGATTCCCCGCTCTACCAACGCAGAATCAACGGAATTTATTTCTGGTGATAGAAATTCATTTCTCGTGTGGTTCTGATCCCACAATAAGCTGTAGGTCCCGTTGTTAAGCAACTAATTGCAGAGCCGTATATATACGGCTCTGACCGGTATATATACGGCTCTGACCAATTGGTTCTTAGCCACGTACAATTATCTAATCCTTCGGGCCAGGCCTCTGAGAGCTGTTAATCAGCTCAGTGGTCTGTAAAACTGAGATACACATAATACAGTCATACAAAAACTACGGGGGTTGGGGGGGGCAGTAGAGGAAGAGTTCAGAAATACCAACATGCGAACATTATAATAAATAAGGAAGGCTTCGCTTGCTTTCGTCATTTCGCGTGTGCGGTAATACTCTTGAATTTGTCGAATTGTTATCCAGAGAATGTAAAAGGCTCCAGTTACAGTTCATGACATTTGCGTGAGTGTGTTTGTGAGTCTGTGGTTGCTGTATCAGCGTTTTGATCTGATGCATTGCGGGTGTAATTAAAAAAAAAATAGAAATAGAATGGTTGCCATTGAAGCCAGCTAATTGCACACACACACTAATATATATATATATATATATATATATATATATATATATATATATATATATATATATATATATATATATATATTATGTGTGTGTGCATCAAGTTACTTCCGTGAATATTTTAATTTGGACTGTTGTCACTTGTGTATGTGTAAAATACACGTACAAGTTTTTGCCTCTTACATCAAAAACTTTCAAGCTATACTATACTCATAATTATGCCCAGGCGCCACCAGTAAAAAGTATTAAAGACTAAAACATGTCTTAACATAAGCACAAAATACGCGGAACATCGGCAGTTTCTCTCTCTCTCCCCCCGTTAAAATCGTGCGCTGGCGCCTGACCAATGATGTCACAGTTTTTCCGTGCTCCTCCTGCAGTGGATGAAGTCTATGTATGTGAGAGCGTGAAGTGCAGTGGTTCATCCACCTAACCGGTTAGCTGGCTGAAATGTAGTGGAAGGTACGAGTGTTGACACTAGGACTAATAAAAAATCATGAAGATCAAAACAGACTATGTGAGGCATTTTCAATATTATGAAAATGAGAATTTAAGCAAACTTGTGGCCGCCATGTTGGTCACAAACAAAGGTGAGTCCAATGCCCTTTTAGCTCAAGAAATTAAGCTGTTAGCACTATAGTAAATGAAACCCCCAATTTCTGCTACAGCACACTTGTAATTGAAACCGCCAAAGATTGGGTGTCCAGCAAAACACATATAGGTCTCGTTTCCATTTGGACGAAGGTATGTTATAAAATAAAATACAACATGGGAATATATTTATGCAACGTAAAGTAATTCTAAGGAATAACTCCGCACAAAAAAAAAACTGCAAGGAACGTAACCGCGAATACGACATCCACTAGAGATTGGGGCGTCCAATGTATTTCGCCGTGTTTAGTACCTGGCCCCTGGGGGTTGGGTTAATTAGAACAGTAGACCGCCCAAAAATAACGGTAAATTCTTAATAAGCAACCCGAATACTATAGGAAACTGTAATTTCCAAAGAAATACCCGACGCGGAGTTGTTAGTTAGATTTACCATGAAACAACACTATAGGAATGTGTCATTACATGAGGCATAGGTTTACATATACGTACATCATACGTGTATCAACTTAAATTATCTCTAGACAAAATTGATAGCGAGACTACTGTGCATTTCAGGGCCGTGTCCAATTGATTTTCGTTGATAAAACCTTACCAAAGCATCGGATATGGATCGTATTTTGGAAATAGCTATTTGAAGCCACGACCTAATAGGCAAAAATTTGCAGTGATGTATAATATTCATAATTAAGGCACTTAATAGGGTAAGTCAAAGACATTTAAGTGGAAACTTAGCTACCTTTAGTAAGCACACACAGCTGTGACGTTAACTTTGATATCAAACGTAATAGCAGGGTTCCCAGTAGTATGTTAATGATCGTAGAAACAAATATTTGCCCTCTTGTACAATAACTATTAAATGAAAGGCTAGGCAAATCATTGTTGAGAATGCCGATTATATTACGGTTTCCATTGGTGATAACCCCGGGTAATGAATAAGAATTTGCTATATATACAAATAACAATATTATAGGAAAGAAATTTGGTAATCATACATATGGCAATAATGTAATTTCTATTACCTTTTCACTATCAGTTGTACAAAATCTTTGGAATTTATGAAATACAATAATTGAAATTATTGTATTTCATAACAGTAACACCGCTGCTTCACCCTGGGCTTTGGGCAAGCCACTAGCAAATTGCCCTCGTGGCCGCAAGACTACTTTAGTGTTGCTTGTTTTGCAACAAAAGAAATCGTATACGTCGTATGCTAAATATTTATGAGTAAGTGGTTAATAAGGCGATACACAAGCACCAAACGATTTAGACAAGAGGACAGCGGTGACCTTTATAGCGGTAATACTTGAATGACGAGTATGAAAAAGAGAGATATACAAATATTTTGTTTATGTCAAGGCCTTTCTAACTTTTTCAGAACAAGAATAAAGACAATGGCCAAATTTTTTTGACTGATAGACTACCTCACTGACTAGCTGCAACGACCATTTACATACACACACAACACACACACACACAACATACATACACACACACACACACACACACACACATATATATATATAATATATATATATATATATATATATATATATATATGTATGTATTTGTGTATTATGCGTATGTACATTTATGTATGTACCAATACTTATATATGTATATGTCTACGGCATACGTATTTATGCATATTCTATTGGATCCTCTACCCTAATATCGGAGTATGAATAATATAAAAAAATGATGATTATGCTAATAAGAATAATGATAATAACTGTAATGGATATTAAAGTGATTATTATCATAAGATTAATAATATCATTATGAATACTTTACCATGGCCGTGTGCATAGAGGAAACAAAAAGGTATGTTATATAATACTTT
>NC_087203.1:18892167-18914667 GCF_015104395.2 Macrobrachium nipponense
AGGTACAGCTAGTATGCTATAAAAACTGATAAGCTATAACAGAGCTACTTATAAAGCATATACTGTATAAAATGTGTAATTGTGTGTGATATATTCTGTAAAATAAAACAAACAAGCCAAATATTGCAAAAAAAGAAAAAATCTACTTACTTTAGCTACAATGTTTGAGTATGAACTGTTGAACACTGAGCAGATTGTGATATCCGTGTTCAAGTGTCAGATGCAGATGTTGCTTAAAAGGCTGATGCGGATGTTGCTTGCAATGCTGATGTGGATGCATATATCAAGAATTGTCAATGTGGATGCAGAGTTATAAAAAAGAATGCAAATAATCTGCCATAAAGTAAATGAGCTGTGGCAAAGCACCAGAGAAAGATGGGAACCCTGCAGAAGTGTTCAAATCCCTCAGAAGTAAGAGATGCAACCATAGTGACACTATGTTGGTTGATGGTTCGCGCCCGTGAGCTGACGAATTTCTTATCGACTAAAAAAATTCCCCCTCAGTTAACATATATGAAAATATATTCATTCCGTGGTAGATCAAATTAGATAATAAAGGACATTTGTAGTTCGATGTATGTATATGAATCACGGTAATGTGATATGACTCATATAATGGCTATTTGCGGAGAAAAGCAAAGCACTACAACGTTACCGAGGTCGACAGGTACTTGTAGTTGAGAGGCGGCGTAAAATTATATCCTCTTGAGGTGGCGGTGTGGTCTGAGGCTTCACTGTGCATCCTGAATTTGTTGGTTCCATTGGTTTGTGCCCGTTAGCCGATGAATTTCTTATCGAATAAAAAATTCCCCTTCGGTTAACATACATGGAAATATATTCATCCCAAGGTCGAGCAAATTTGATATTAAAGGACATTTGTAGCTCGATCTATATATATGTATATATGTATATGTATATGTTAATATTATATATCTATAAGTATATATATATATATATATATATATATAATATATATATATATAATATAATAATTGGGGTTAATATATGTATTATTATATTATAATATATATATATATTTATATATATATAATATATATTATATAGATATGAGATATTTATGTTTACATATAAATTTTCATGTTGAAAATAAATGTTTTAATGCATTTCTCTTAAATGGTTGCTGACCTTCAGCAACTCTCTCTCTCACTCTCATATGTTTGCTAGTGTGATACCGCATGGTGTTAACACATATTCGGCCAGACATTAATAAAATGTGCATATTCCATTTAATCCTTTCACCACCAAATGACGTACCGTACGTCCACAAAAATCTCACTCTTCACTGCCATGGGACGTGCCGAATGTCTACAGACATATACAGTTAAATAAAAATTTGCCTTAGATCACTAATTAACACCTCGAGGTTCCCTCGCTGAGAGAACGTAAACAAAGCCTTGCCACACTTGCCGAGTGGCCCCCAGCCCTCCACACCAACAATCTTTCCCACAATCATCAGTTACTTTTTACAATTCAAAATCGCCGTGTCATCCTATGATATCTTGGTAAATTTGTGCTTCTAGTTCCATTATTTGTGTATTGATTTTGCTGAAATTTTCAGAATTGTTAAAGATTGTTCCTTGTTTCACTGATTTCAAAATGCCGAAAGTAGTCGTGGAAAATGTTCCAAAGGGCAAAGTTGTGTTTAGTTTGAACTTTCTGTCGCCTACAGCCTCACACCATGTTGTCCCTCTCGGCAAACCCCCCACAAAAAAAAAAAAAAAAAAAAAAAAAAAACAAAAAAAAAAAAAAAAAAAAAAAAACACACAAAAAGACACCGACATTGTTTCAAAGTTTATTAGATAAATACTAAATAACTGAAGATGATGGTGATGAAAGTGATAGTGAGGTTGGGTCGTCTGGAGATGATGGAAGTAGTGGTGATGGGAAAAGTGATAGTGAGCCAGGCACAAGTGGTGTCGCTTCTAAAGATGGTGATGGTGATAGTGATATAACAATTGAGGATAGTGATGATGATTATCAGCCCTCTGAAGTTGATGAATTGAATGATTTTGAGGGCTATAAAGAGGTTACTCAAGCTCATATGGAAATGGAAGATGAGAACTCTCCCTCTAGTAATGATAGTGATGAAGGGGATGAATATGCAGGCCGTAGGCGTCCTGTGCATCGCCTTGCAATAGGTGCAAGGAGGTCCAGGATAGGTGGGAGGCAGAGGAGAGGGAGTCGAGTAGATTTTCATTCCCATTCACTGGTAAATAATGGTAGGGATGAGGAGGAAGGGTGGAGTCAAGATACTGTACCACCTACACCACACCCCTTCTATGCTCTACCTCGAATGACTGCAGACCATCCCCACCATTCCATTGGGCTTTTTTCAGCTTTTTTTATATGAATTTTTGGTATACCTTATGGAGGAGATGAATGATTATGCCACCTACATGCGTTGTGAGCTAAACAAGACATTGGCATATGCATGGAGTGGCTGTAACATCTTTGACATTGGTAAGTATTTGGAGATTGTCATTTGGGTGGGTATCATTGATTTGTCAGAAATGAGGATGTTTTGGACACAGAACAAAACGTACTCCATGTCTGCCTTCCCAGCTGCTATGTCACATAGGCAATTTGAAGCAATAGGAAAGTATTTCCACGCTTTCAGTCGTTGGGCTATACCAAAGGACAAACCTGACAAGCTAATACTAATATGACCAGTTATGGAATACATTCAAGACGAATGTAAAAGTTTGTATGTGCCTCAAAAACACCTTTCTCTTGACAAATGGATGATGAAGTGGAAAGGACGCCTCAGCATCAAGGTCCTACAACCCAAAGAAACTTGCAAAATATGGCATATAGCTTTATTTTTTGTGTGAAAGTCAGTCAGGTTAGGTCTTTGATTTTCTTACCTACAGAGGTGTTACTTCCTCCCTTCGTGACACAGTTTTTAACCTCATGGGACTGCACCTAAACCAAGGTTTCCATGTTTTCATGGATAATTTCTACAACTTTGTATCTCTGGCATAAGAACTTTACAACAATGTTATCCATTGCAGTGGCACTCTTCGCATCCCGAAGGGGGCTCCTAAAGTGCTACGAGAGGCTGTCAGGAGGAAGAAATTGAGCCAAGGAGACATGCTATCTAGGAAGAAGGAAAACACCTATGTCATCTGCTGGCAGGACTTGCGGTGCGTGACTTTCATCGGCAACTACTTCAATGCAGATACTGAAGAGTTCCACAAAAGGAGGATCAAACGAGGAGGGTGGTACGCACATGAAGAATATAAAATTCAGAGACCAAAACTGGTAAAGGAGTACATCAGCAATATGGGGGCGTTGACCTCTTGACCAACTTATAAATTACAATTTGTTCTCAAGGAGGTCGATCATGTGGACTATGAAGATAGTTTTCTACCTCTTTCAGCTGGCACTCATAAATTCCATCAGCCTCTATTGCAAATATAGGACTAACAGGAGAAAAAGGTTGGCACTTCGGGAGTACCATGGAGAAATCGCCGACGCCATCTTCCACTACGACGAGACCTTGTTGCCCGATTTTGGGAGCAGACCTCGTCATGAACAACACGAAATTGAGGAGAGTGGGTCGATAATCCTGGGATCCCTGACCCCCAGGCTGCCACTCCAGCTGCCACCCAACCTGCCATTCCTGCTGCTGGTCCTTCAGTCACCCTCCAGCACACACCTCGTGCCCAGTCTATGACAACCCTGACAGACTGAGACCAAGGGATCATATAGAAGAGAGGATTCTACAACTCTTTAGGTATACAATATTTTATATATATATATATAATATAATAATATATATATATATATATATATATAATAATATATATATATACTATATATATATATACCGAATCTCCCCATTTCTAGGCAAATTCTAACTCTACTAATTCTCTGATGAAACTCCATCGCAATACTGAAAACAATACTGTTTGAGCAGTTAAGAAATATATATATATAAATATATATATAATATTATAATATATATATATATATATATATATATATATATATATTATATATATATATATATATATATATATATATATATTTATGTATGTAGTATATATATATATATATATATATATATATATATATGATATATATATATCACACATACACATACATATACAGTTCTCGAACAATAAAAGACGATTTAAGGAGGAAGTACATCGTGGTTGTCCTTAAAATACCTTTATTGCGACTTTTCAAAACATAAATGTTTCATTTTTAAGTTATAAAGATAAAAAAAAAATAGACATTAAAAGCGCTAAAAAGCAAAACAAGACCTTATACATCATAATAATAAGAAATTAAAACTAGTTGTAGCAGAAGCAGCCATCGAGAGAAAAGGAAGGACGAAAGTCAGAAGGAACAAACTAGTAATGACCAGTAACAACTGCGCGTTCAATTGGGGAACAAGTTGTTTATTTAATTAATAAACAAGGACTCCAGGATTGTCAGTAGTTTGCCAATTGGTGCCCGTCCCAATATTTCAAAACCTTTGTATTGTGTATTATGTTTAACATTTATTGGCGTGTTGCCTTATATTGGAAACAAGTAATCGTCTGAATAAAACCTCTGTGTTCATCTGTAAATTCTTCGCTTTGTTATTTGAAACATTTTTTCATTGAAGTAAATGCTGCAAGCTCATTTTTTTCCTTTTTACTTTCTCACTTGCTACTATAGGTCTGTTGTTATATTCACTAATTCAGTTAAGATAGAATCAATGTCAAAAGGATTTTGACATTGATCAGTATTGAGTTCTTTTATCTTTGTGACATCATTCTGGTCCTTACTGGCTATTCTTGGATTTTATTGTGCGGCCCTTTGGCTTGAAGCTCTGGGAGTACTCTCCAGTCACATATTGAGTAAGGAGGGCAGCGCATCAATGCACTTTTTCTCAATGTAAAACCAATGATTCCATCCTTGCTCTTTGCTTCACAGTTGATACTTTGTTTCAGTGCTTGATCAGATGGGACACAATTAAAACTCTTGCCAGACCTTATAACAGTAAAGCCACATCCATCAAATGTATGAACATTTCAGGGACCGACTTTTCGAAGTCTAGCATCTTTGCAAGGTAAACAGGTATAACGAGCAAGTTATTCTTACGGTTAAGAAGAAATATGGTATCACATCCTTAAGTGCTTCCAGATGTAATTCAAAATTAGCCTTTTTATCTGCTCTTAAGTAGTTTGAGGAGAATATTTGCAGCATTTAGAAAAGCCAACCAGAGGCAGAATGCGGTAGATTGCTTTTTCCCAATAGCTTTGAATTCTTCAATTGTTTTTAGTATGGTGGATGGATTAATTATTTCTTTAAAATAAGCATAGCATGCTTCAGGAGACTGAAACTTGCAAACATTATTCAATTCGTTGTTGAGATCCTGAGTAATATTATCGAGCAATGGCAACCCATCTGTAGCTTCAAACATCTCTACAGAGGACAGAAGGAAACAGGGGTTCAGAAGCTACTCTTATGCCACGAAAATCTTTGTCATATTGCTTTCCTTGCAACATCGATGAGGTAGTGCCATCTGCATAGACATTATATGCAGTCAGAATGTGGTGATCTCCATCCAGAACAATTTACCAATGCAGGCCATAAAGGCCATGTGATAAGATGCATTGCACTAGCCAAGTTACCTATTTTAAGAAGGGCCGTATTGATAGTGGAATAATCCGATGGGGGCAACTGATGAATGGTAGGTACCTTAAGGTGTGTTTACACCTGTGCGCCTTGCGCCTAATTGCCATGCGACTACACATACCTCTCCACATGCAATACGCACGTTCACGCATGCCATAGCTGCATGCCTGTTTCTGTTCACACCGAGAGTGAAGCAGTCTTCAACATGTTTGCTCTCGACCAAGCAGTTACTGCTGCCTCAGCAAAGTAAAGTAAAGGAACGATAATCCTCAATAAAGTTAATATTGTTTTTTATTTGACCAATCCGCCATACTGGCAATAAAGTAAACACTGTATATCAAATGGTGGCTGGAGTGTGACTGGCGACTATTGCACGAGTCTCCCCATCCCAGATGGGGAGATCCTTGTGCCTATGTGTGTGTGTGCACATTGGCCTGTGTGCACAGATTTGAGGCATGCCTCCTCTTGCGCAGAGGCATGCCTCTGCTTACCTCTTCTTGAAATAGGTGCATCCCTCCTGTGCGCACGAAAAGTTGCACCGGTGTAAACGCACCTTTATTCTTGCTTGTGGGACCTTTGTTGTCCTGAGAGGAGAATTGGATCTTCCCCATGACAGTATCTGTGGATCATCAGTTGCATCAGACCGTGCCAACAACTATATCAAATCTGTTATCACAATATCCGACTTCTTTTCTGTGCTTAATATGCTTAGATCCCACATTGCACTTGGTTCGGGCTTTCTGTGAGGCTTGTTGAAGTCTGTCCTCATCGGTACCGAGGGAATTTCTTTTTGATTTTGGTATTGTTGGTTGATAATCCTTTGGCCATAGTAGTCTATCTTTGATAGACTTCTATGGCCATAGAGTGGGTAGTTTTTTTCCCATCTATTTCATCATTCTTTTCAAAATTATCTATTGCTGCATCAATTTTCTGGTTCGTATATGGAGTAAAAAAAATTCAGTACGATCAATAGCCTGGAATTTTCAATGCTTCTCATGGTAGTAAAAAGTAAAGGGTTTATTTGCCTTATCAGAAGTGAATTTCAAGAGTACAACCTCATTTTTCTAATAGAAGACATCTTAAAGAACAAATTAAACTATATTTTGCTTTGTTCTCAATTAGTGCAAGATATCTCGTTTTCAGAGCCCAGGTCGCTACTCTAAAATCTGTATTGAGGTTTGGCAACAGTTGGTAAGAAAACTGAATTTTAAGAGTTATCATAAAGTCACAGAAAAATAAGTTTTACAACTAATATAGTAATGGAAATGTTCCATAGAAAACGCATTTCCGGTACGAACAAAGGAAAAATTACGGATAGAGTTGGATGCAAAATAATGATTTTCCTCATAGTTATTTGTAATTTCATATTTGATGTTGAAATCTCAACGACATTCCTTTTTTAAAGTGAGGTCGGGCCATATCATCTGATACTAGGATAGAATAACGAGAACCATAACACGACACAAAATATTTCAAGTAATAGAAAGAGCCCTTCAAAATCATCGCCGAAAATCGCCTGTAAAAGACACCCTATGCACGCAAAGGCTCGTATCAAAATGCATGAAAGGCCGGGTTAATAAACCATAAAAGTTTGAAGCCATCTCGTATGCAGATGAAAACTGGTGCTATAGGCGAGTCTAGTATGGACCTGAATACAGTGGCAGGTATTCCATCATAAAGCAACGTAATGTTTATGTTCCAATCATACATCTAACATGTTATGTTTCCTATAATGCTTCCTCTGGCCATGACTCTTTGAAGGTCGTAGTATTTTCATTTATTTTTGAAAGGTTTCGCATATCGATAAAGGCAAAAGATATTTTTCGAAGGTCCTTTATATAGTTTATTAAAACGACGCGACTGTTACAGTGACGTGACAGTTACAATAAAACTCATATTCAGAATATATGTTTGAAATCTAACTTAAACATTTTAATGAAACCCGACACAAATCTTAGTTACTTATAAGGGCTATACTGAGAGATTTACTTAAGATCAATGAATACACAAGCCTTTTTTCAAATGGCTTCTAAAGGTTTCGAGTCTGTGTTTGACTTAAAGAACTCTTAGAGAGATAGGAAGTGTGTGTGTGTGGTTGAAATGACATCCTGAGGGTTTCGGTGTTCTTCCGTTTCATATCCCAAGCGTTTCCATATCTTGTTTTTATTTCGAATCACTTGTTGTATTGGGGTCAGATGTACAATAATAATCTGCAAGTTCATGGGTGCCAATCTAAACTATGTTATTTCATCTGAGATATTTCATGTTACGAAACAATCTTATATACAATATTTTCGTAAATGTTTTTAATACTCATAGATAGCTTTGCTTGCATGCCGGTATCAGCTTCCATAATTCTGCTTAATTTTAAGATCATCTAAAAAACATCGACTGTTTCTTAAGATTTTTGAAGAATTACGGGAGTATTGTATTTCAAAATTACACAAATATTTCTCTCTCAATAAACCCATATTTCCAAAAGTTCTGTAAATATATTTTGTTGAGTTTTTGTAGCCTTTGCTGCTTATTGCTAGAGTTCTCGGCAGTTCCTGTTATAGGAACTGAGTAAAATATTCAAGGAACGAAAGTGTTCAGCATTTACCGACTTCAGTGTCATATTGTTTGTTACGGTATTGACATGAGCGAATATTTGTGTGTTTGGTGAGAGAGAGAGAGAGAGAGAGATGTGGGGGGGGGGGGGGGGGGGGCGGTTTGCGGTGCCAACACGACGTGCCAGTGCTATGCTGTATGTTGGGGGATTTATCTTTTGGTTTTTGGTGGTACTAGGATTCAGTTCAGAGATTCAAAGATTTTTCAAGTTCTACTGTAATAAAATGAAATGGATGCATGGAGATGTAAGCTAGCAAAATATTTTTATATATTTTGGGTTATACGTTTTGAACGGTTCGGACAAGCATATACTATATATCTTTCCCCGTCAGTGCACCACGTGCGGTGCACTGTAGGCATTACTTAAGGTTGTTTACAACGACCCTTTGGGCCTTAGCTGCAAACCCTTTCTTTCATTCCTTATACTGAACCTCCGTTCGAATTCTTTTCTTCTATCTTACTGTCCAGCCTCTCCCAGCAATTGATTCATAGTGCAACTGCTTTGAGGTTTTCCTCCTGTTCCACCTTTGAAACCCTTTTGATGTCAATTAAAATTTTGCCGCTAAATGACCTCATAGATCGCACCGCTTGGTTTATGGCCTTAAATTCTGTCTATCCATTTATCTATCTATCTATATATATATATCATATATATATATATATATATATATTATATATATATATATATATATATATACATACATACATGTTATGAGCGTTTATTTAATTAATGCTGATGGACTTGTGGGTTAGTCTATATTATTTTCAGTTCACTCTCCAGTTACCTAAACCATTTCTTCTGCTCAAAGTCGACAGAAGGTTCTGGCAATGGTTTGCGGCCTCCTTCTGGGGGTATGTTAATTGTAATGGCGGATGTGACAGAAAAATAGTATATCAAAATGTGTGGAGACAAATCGGACGATCTACCACGACCATAAATGATAATTCCAGATACGTTGAATTACGAATTGATGGGAAGGCTGATTCTGGTTAGCTCAATACAATCCGTGTCCGGGTCCAGTTTTCCGAGGGTACCTAGTTCCTTCGGGTGCAGGAGTTCAGAGGGCGTGGTCTTGGGGTCCTGACTGTAGCATGGACACCCTTCTGGGTAAGTGTCCACGACGAAATCATTAAGTTATGTAATTATTTTGAAAACGATTGTTTTCTTCGTAAACTCTTAATTGGTGCTTGCATAAAATACTCTACCGGAAAATGGTACCTCCTGTCTCTGTCAGCACTTTAAACAAACTGAAAATGTATGCGAGGTTTCCTTTTCTACATGATGGAAAAAAATTAATTGACATGATACCTACACAAGAAATTACCTCAGCCTAAAGATACATGTACACTGTTGATATTTTAGCTAGATTTGCTATACCCATAGAGCTTTCTAAATAGTGTAAATAGCCCTGAGAGTGCTCTAGCTAGACTTTAATCTTAGATTTCGGTAGAGTTGCAGTCTAGCAAGGTGGAGAGCACGTGCCGAGACTGCCCTAGATCTATTTGAGGATTTGAATTCATTTTTTTCGATCTAGGGAGAGAACGGCGGTACAATGTGGGTGAAATGACGTCCAATGGAAAATGGAAATGGCATAGTGATCAGACAATGTTATTAATACCGCAATATTAAAGTTTCCCATTATTTTCTACAGTATTTTCTTCTTGTCATGTACTATACAAATACTTGCCAGTTGCTAAAAATTGCAGTGTAAGTGTTGGCCTTTCTGAAGGGGTTATTGCTTTTCTGAGATGAGTATCTTGTCTTTTAGATTTAGGCGTCACTTTTTTCCATAATCTTCGGAACACGTACGCGGAAAGCTCTTATAGGATACGCCATCATCATCAACTAATTCTCTTAAAAGTTTGGCTTGCGCTTCCTATTCATTTCGCCTGGCTATCTATTTACTAACCCACACACTTTTCTTTTTCTTCAAAGCCTTCATGACTAATGTCGCAGCTGCAGCAACTAGGTGCCTGGACCGTGACATCTCACCACTCCAGTCACCACTGAGTTTCTCTAGTCTGACTGAAACTTAATGGTCAAACGCACTCTAGTGTATACTAACGGTAGAGCAGTCTCGCTAGATTTAATCTGCCACCACTCTGTTGAATCTCCAGGAAAAAATAAATTAAGGTGTAGTGTACACACATTTAGGTTAGTCTCATTAAAAGGAATCCAGGTCTAGTTAGATTTTAATCAATACAGAACACGTACCTAAGAACACTGTTACCATTGGTTCTTTGTTCAGATACAAAGGCAGCTTAGTGTGGTCCGTTGTTTATATCTAATGTGCACAAATATATTTGCCCCAGAGGTGGTCGAGGGACCTATGTGGGATGTACAAAAATACGACATAGAGGGTTAGGCTACAGGACAGGGAATAGGCTGTCCAATCCAGAACAATCTAATATTCGCACTCATTCAAAGATCTGTAAAACACACAAATAAAGGCCAAAAATTTCCAAATTATAGGTCGCTCACAAAATAAAAATGAAGTTCATGATAAAAAGAAAAACCTAGTTCCGTCGTTAAATTCGCAGAATTCATCCATCCAACCGGACATTACATAATAGCCCTTTGCACTTCATCTGTCGTTTCTTAGTCACTAAAGGTTCTTCTTTTTAATTTCTCTTGGAAGCAACCCGCTGAGTGGGGGTTTTACTCTGCAATGTTTGTTTGTTTTTTAGGTTTCTAATTTTTATTGTGAAATAACTTTCCCACGAAAATCGATTAACCTTCTCTTAAGAATTTATCGAAGAAGATTCATAGCAAAGACAAATGAGCGCTCGTGAAACGGAAACTATAACTTTCATCATCATTTTCACCGACAGATTAGCTGAATGCCGTCCTCTTGAGAACTTTCAGGAATTTCGTGCCGGTAACTTTATTACTTTTCTTTTTATTTAAGATCCCAACATTGTTCATCAAATTTCACTCCATAACTGCCAAATTTAATTCGAACGATTGTCTTCACTTTATTTGCATCTAAAGGAGAGCCTCTCCTATAATTTGGAAATTTTCTTTTATTTATTTTTATCTACCAAAGACATATTATTACCCTAAAACACTTTTCTTTCTCAAGGAAGACCAGTCATCTTGGATTTGGATACTATATTATCTAATGGTTGTAAGGAAATATTTTGTTCATGAAACTTCGCTCAGTCTGTAGTTGATAGAAAATGGTACCTCACCGGTTATTTTCATTCACAGAAGTAATTTGATTTATATATGTTCCATTATTGTTCCATTTCTTGAAATGATTTTCAGTAAAGCGTTAAAGAAATTAGAATTAGTTTATAGGTGATTAAAAGTTCTTTATCAGTAATTGCCTCATCAGGTTATATGTACCGATCTTCAATTAAAAAAAAAAAAAAACTTCGTTATTTGATTGTTCTCTCCTTCAATCCTCATTGGTCGAGGGACGAAAAAGTCAGTCTGACTAGATATGAAGGTTCCTATTCAGGAGACGACTCACACAAAGAGAGAAAGAAAATATCTCATGCGTGAAACGCCAATGAAAGGGACACTTTTAGTGCGGATATTGGGTTATGAATCTAGGGTAGTTCAAGGGTATCGTCATTAAGCTTTTTATTTTCTTTTTTGTGATCGCATTTTGTGAGCTAACAAAGAAATGTCTTTAAATTTTCAACACTAGAGATGGGAAAATTTGATCAATCGTCCTCACATAGTAATCAGTCATATAGTGCTAAGAGTTGAATTTAGTATGATAGATAAGGTGAAAATAACTAATTGAAACATCAACATGAAGATGTGGAAACTTGTTAAATAATTGAATTGTTTAAAAACTGTCTAACCACGTTCACTGTCAGAATAGAGATAAATGTTTAGTCCAACCTTTCAGGGACAGCCCGTTAACAGTTCTCGTTTTTTTTTTTTTACTTTTACAATAATAGTCAAAGAAATTAATTTCTCGACATTATGAGGTTCGGATCCCACAATAAGCTGTAAGTCCCGTTGCTAGGCAAGCAGTGGTCCCTAGCCACGTAAAAAAAAAAAAAAATCTAATCCTTCAGGCCAGCCCTAGGAGAGCTGTTAATCAGCTCAGTGGTCTGGTTAAACTAAAATATATTAAACAGTAATAATAATGTCATGCCATATTAGAAAACGTCTCTGCGTTACCTGAGTAAATCATCAAATCATGTAAAAGCACGCTGGTCCTTTTCATCAGTAATAACCTATTGAAAAATAGGGTTGTATTCTCAATACTCCCTCTGTCATTTGCTCAAATTCATCTCAGAAGCACCAACGTATTTTATTTATTCCATTCACTCTTATTCACTAAAATGCCTATACATTTGCCTGACTTTCCTTGCAGCTCGACAAAAATCAAAGTGGGATGGAGAAAAAAACACCTAACATCTCATGAATCACTTTTAAGCTAAACGGGGCGCTCTCTTCTTTCTCTGCGTGTTGAATTCCTTAGTAAACTGTTCTCTCTTTATAATACGTATACACATATACACAATCTGTATTTCTTATTTTATTCCCTTTGTTATCTTTTTTCTAACAGGAGTATTCCATTATGGGGAAACTTGCTTTGCGCTAATACGGCCTTTCATCACCAGTACATTTATATCTGAATTTCAGTTTCACCGGAGAGCTGACAGAATACGTGAAACGTTTTATAACATTCATCAGCAAACAGATAACTCTCCAGTCTCTCTCTCTCTCTCTCTCTCTCTCTCTCTCTCTCGTACGATACATCTCTGTTATCTGTGATAAAAAATTCATAGGGGTTTTCTTGGTGTGTGATTTATTACTGTAAAATTATTAATATATAATTGTGTCAGAAAGAGCCACCAAATGATCTCCTTCCCATTACAGTATCACTTGCACAACTACTTTTCTTAATTAGCTGACCTCCAAACTTTCACGTTAATCCTGATCAACACCTTTCATAGCTCTTCATACGTCTGCTTATTATGCGCCGAGACTTTCTTTTACCCTTGAGACCTACAGGAACTTATTTCCCTGTATCCCCTCTACTCCTCCTTTGGCATTATTAGCATTCTTTTCCTAGCTGAGATTTTTCGCCGAAAGAGACCGGATGGAGAGATGTAGTTCATTTATGATAGGTTTTTCATAGTGAGAATGAGGGAGGATTTGAAGATGTGTCACATAAGATCTAAGCAGCCAAACAATTAACTATTTCCTTCGGATTGTATTGAAGGGAAACGATTGCTTTCGATATTCGTGAAAGGAAATATAAACAACGCCGAGTAATCTTGAAGGAAAACATGAGTAACACTCATTATTATTACAGAGTAGAGGAATTAATTCAATAATCATATATTCCATCATCAGACAGAACTAAAATTTCAGTCTTATGAATTATTGTGGCAGGAAAAGAAATTTTGTCAAATTTGTGACGGAAAGCTTGAATATGTGTCTGTGATGCTTCGCTTTCAGAGGCTTGGTAACTTGTAAAAAGGAAGATATATTAGGACTATGTTCACAGTAATGTATTCGGATTGAAACATAAGAGAATAGTAAATCGTGTCGCTGTATTACTGTATTACTGTATTACTGTAGTCTGATGCATGGTTCAAAATGTCCCTCGAAAATGTCATTTTTATTCACGAGGCCTAACTTTTTCCTTTCCGATTGTGTCTACTTCCTAATCCTAATCCCATCTTTTGAATTAAGATATCTAACCTCGGTCAGCAGATGAAAGAAGGCAAATGTAGCTTCTTACTTTAAAGATCTAAAATATTAATATCGTTTTATGTTTTTGTAATTTCTTGGTACGTTTCGTTTTCCATTGCATTCCAGTGAAAAAACAAAAATTAAATTTATCATAAAATAGGTTCTTTTTTAAAAAATATAGGAATGCATATATATTTAGAATAGAGGGAGCGAAAGTAACATAACATTTCTCGGCATTACCCTAAAAATGTATTGCAGATTTATTTTGAAAGATTCCATATATATATATATATATATATATATATATATATATATATATATATGTGTGTGTGTGTGTGTGTGTCAGGTTAAGTGGCTTTGTTGGAACAAGCGTATTCCGCTTGTTTCTTCGTATTGATTGTTTACCTGATAACCATTAAACCTGTTATTTTTTTATGGAGGGTCAAGTGAGTTGACGTGTGTCGGACGATGTCTTATTTTCAGTCAGTCAGTCAGTCAGCATGGGCCAGCGTCAGGTACTGAATACTTGGTTTTAAATATCTAACTTCCCTGGTAGTTACATATATATAGCTTAATCCCGCCGATTCGTCGCGCCGCACGGCAGAAATTCAAAATTCGCGGCTATCGCCGATAGACGGTCAGGTGATCATACCTGTGCTCCCTCTACGTAGGTATCTGGAACCATTCCCATTTATCCTCAGAAATTCCCTGCCGTCGTTCGAGCAGCACGTTGGAAATTCGCTCTTCTTTGTTTGGGTTTGCTTTTACTACAATTGGTGAAGTACCCATTGCTTACTTTTTTGTTACTTAATGGCTTTCGCTGATATCAGATTATCCTTAATTTGTTTTACACACGAATAAGTTTCAGTTGGTCAGTTTCCGACTTTTACAATTTTTCTTGTTTTCTCAATTCAAGATGGCCGACTCTGTAGTTAAGGGTTTCGAGTCCCGGCTTCCATACAACTCTTGATCCTCATACAAACAAAATGTTAACAAATGTTTACAGCTGAAGCCCCAGATATGTACATTTGTTAGCAGATAGATGAGTGTGTAACGTTCTCTGAGAAATAATGAAAAGTATGTTTACTATCGAGAGATGCAATTAGATTTTAATTAGAAGAAGTAGATCGTATTGTGTTCTATTAGCTAGTTTCTTCTGATAGTCAAGCTTGTCTAACCTGTCTAATACTAATATTCTGAGCCTAGCCCTAAGTTAAGAGTACCAGACCCACTGAGGAGTCGTAGATAAGTTAGCCGACTATGAATGTTTTTGCGGCTAGTTCGGCTTGCGTGTTAATACAGTGCGTAGTTTGCATCGCAAATTTGGTGACAGTGTTAGTGTAGTGGAGGGTGCGCCCGTTCGTGTCTGTCACGCTCCTAGTCTTAGACCTCTTCCATGCTCCCCAACCCCTGGGAGAAGGAATGTCGACCGGCGAAGGAGGTGAGAGATGTTAAAAACGCGAGCGCGTCCCCCCCCCTCGAGCGATCCTGCTGACGCATCCCAGGACGCTCTCCCCCCTCGCCACAGGAAAGGTGAGATGAGGAAGTGTTCGGATACTTTGCTCTCCTGCCAATATAAGAGGCAAGATGTCGCACAGGCGGACGTCCCCTTTGGCAGGAGGTAAGAAAATATCGGACGAAGAGAAACTTTCGGTGCTTGCGTCTTCGTCTGATGACGCAAGACATCGACGCGGTTGGCGTCAACCCCTAGAATCAAGACCCCTCAAGAGACGCAAGTCCCCCGTAGCGTTACAGCAACCGCCGTGCAGTAATTGGAGGAGACGCATGACGCACAGCTCTTCGGAAGAAGAAGTTTGCTTTACAACGGTGCATGCTTCCTCCCCCTCCCCCAGACTGGGAGGTTCTCATGGAGCGGTCTCCACCTCGTCGACAGAAGATCACTACTAGTGTCCTCCGCAAAAGCGGTATCTAGATGGGCGGGCAGTGCCGCCTTCAGTTATTCCCCAACAACAAGAGGTACCGTACCGCAAGCAGCTTTCTTGTCAAAGCTTCAGCAGTCCATTACGTCTCGGTTTTGATGTCTACAAGTCGCATGGACTAGCAGGTGAAGCGTGAGCGATAAAACACAAGATAAAACCGCAGTTAGCACAGCGTGACGCTAACAGACGGCAAGACGAAGACTCGCTGCAGGTTGCAAGCGCTCTTAGACACTCCCTCACAGCAACTACAACGCGTGACGAAGCAGACGCAAGCATGACGCACGCAACCAGGCTCCCTCGCAGCTTACCGGACGTGTGACGGGAAAATGACAAGGAATAGTGACGCTCCTCGCAAACTGAGGCTGGACGCACGCAGGACGCACGCAGCATGCTCCCTCGCAGCAGGTTGGACGCATGCATGACGCACGCAAGTAAGACGATGCGCGTGATTCCCCCACTCGTTACGACATCGGAAATCGCCAATACTTTGGACGAGATATCAGAGGAGGAGACGCAAGAAACTCTTCATGCGGCGGATCTGAAAAGATTACTTGCGGTATTGGCGGACTTATATCCGAATATTTTTCAGCAGGCTGTACCTCGGAGCCCGCCCTCACAGTTTATGAAGGGTAGACCCCAGAAATCTTCCTCCTTCAAGAATGAGGTCTCCTCTGCCTTAGCCCAAAAGGCAACGCAGGACTTTATATCTAAATCCCCGATAATGGTTTTCATGATAATCGGGAACCTCGCCGAATGCTCGAATTCCTGGAATTTCTTAGCGTTTGTAAGAAGAACTGCTACTGAAGTAAGGATACCTCTCAGTAGACGACCAACCCTGGAATACAGAAGAACGAACGCGAATATCCAGTTTGACTTGAACTTTCGTCGTCGGGTTTTCTGTTTTCACTATTGAAGTTTTCCTTAGGGGAAAACTTCTTCACTCTCTTGAATAGAGAAGGAAGGGTGTAGATTTCCAATCCTTATTCTCATTCCTCTAAGGGAAAAGAATTTAGGATAGAATTCGTTGTACAGAAACCTACAAATAAACGACGTATATTACCCTCGAGACATGATTCTGTTAAGCAGTTGAATTGTCCTTTGGGTTAGTCACATACCGTAGTTACTTCTACGGTTTGTGACCGAGATGGCTAGTATCCTAATGGAACTGCAATTCGGGACTGTCTGCATCTTCCCAGGAGTTACCAGTTTCGATTTTTCAGATACTTATGGTATGGTCACGACACCATCACCTCAGTTTTTTTGTTTTTACCTAAATCCGTTTTCGTTAAATATAATTGCTTCGAGCATAATAGATCCTTTTTTTTTAACGCTCGATTATTCTAGCCGAACGCATTTCCTTCGAAGAATGGATTCCATGGCAACTCAGGGATAGCGAGTGAGCAAGAACCACTGAGTAGGGGGCTACAGCAAGACAACCTAGTTCCAGCTGGCTCTCCGAGATGCATTGTCGGATTATGTCTCTCTCCCATACAAGGATTGACTAACGAACCTTTTCTCTGTCCAACAATATCGGACTTACATCTCTGATTAACGGGGATTCTCGTATACATGAATGACATCTGCATCCCCTTGAATATTGCGAGAATTTGCAACAGAGATATATATTCTGGAATCTTTCATCTTTATGTTTACCGCACGGTAACAGAAGTCTTACTAGTCTCACACTGCATCTCATTGCGATAATGCGAAATTTTTTCTTCAGACATCTGAGTTTGTTGTCAAAATTATCTCTTATTCGGAGAGGTGCAATTGTTCATTGTTCACCCGGAATTGACAGATATATACGGAAGACATCGCCTGCTCCCCGACCTGCCAACTCTACTTCCAAATAATCAGCCCATGAGAATAGTACTTCCCTGTTTTTTCATTACTGGAAAACCGCCCCGCTTTCATTACAACTACAATCCCTCACCTTACAGCAATGAAATAGCTGTTAGCGTTTTCAGTCCTTTATAAGCATAGGTTCAGAACCTTGAGAATCCTTCTCTCGATTCGGCTGTGAAGACGTAGTTTGCATTCACTTTCCACCTTCGTCTTCAATTGAACATAATGTTGTTTTCGTTTTTAGCTGAGATTCAACTACTATGAGAATGTCTTGCCATTAAGAACCTCGGTCTCTAGAGGGCAATTGACTTTCGCCTATTGGGCACATGCCTTAAGAGATCACGTGACTTGCTCGGATGCTTGGACAACTTGCCTCATTACCAAACGCTGTCAGTAGGCAGCTGTCAGAGCGCCCGATTCAGTTACGGTTTACGTTGTGGCTCAATAGGTTGTTCCAGAACAATCAGTTGCGTTGGTGGTACGACACCAACAAGCTACAAGAAGGTTTCGAACTTCAACAGAAGAACCCCGACCATAGTTGCATTCAGACGCATCGAACGTGGGTGGGGTGCAATACTAGGGAATGACGGGATCTCTAGTCTATGGCAAGATCAAAGTAGGTTCAGGTCAACGCAGACAACACCGGCGTTGCCTACATAAAGAAGCAGGGAGGCACTCGTTCGGACTCCTTTACGACGGGCCCAGCAAAGGATCTGCTTTTTTTTTTTTATTTTGTGCGCGAAAGAGAGGGAACATTACTCTTCTAACTGCTGCTTTATAGAAGGAGAGAAGAAAGTTTCAGGGTGGATCTCCTCAGCAGAGAAAGAACAGGTTTTTCTCACGACGGAGTGGACCCTGCATCACGAGGTATGCAGCAGACTGCAATCAGTGGGGAGAACCGTCTATAGACCTCTTTGCGACGCAGAGAACAAAGAGGTTACCTGTTTACTGCTCTCCAGTCCCAGACCAGGAAGCAGTGGCAGTAGACGCCCTTTCTCGCATGGATTGGGAAGGAAAGACACGTACGCCTCCCCCCCCATTTAAGATCCTAGCCTGAGTCATGAAGAAGTTCAGGGAATCGAACAACGTCCGCATGACCCTGATAGCTCCGTTTTGGCCCGTGAGACCTGGATCACAGATGTGGGATGGAGTGGCTAGTAGACACCCCCCTATCGTTACCGTGTCGGAACAATCTACTCAGACAGCCACATATAGAGAGACACCATCAAAATCGCCCTCTCTCTCAATCTAACTGCCTTTTCCACTATTGAAAAACTGGCAGAGGCGAAGGGCTTTTCGTTTGGGAAGCTTGCGCAGAGCAATCGCGAGAGCAAGGAGGACGTCCACAATCAAGGTGTACCAGTCAAAGTGGACGTGTTCAGGAAATGGTGCAGAATTACAACATTTCTTCTTTCAGTACCTCTAACTCAACTAGCAGATTTTGCTGTTACACTTTAAGAACCAAAGAGAAACTAGCAGTATCAACTATCAAGGGATAACGCAGCATGCTAGCCTCCGTCTTCCGTCACAGAGATTTTGACATGTCGGAGACAAGGATCTCTCGGACCTCATAAGGTCCTTTGAGACAGTTAAGAGTAAGGATAACCCAACCCCCTCTTGGAATTTGGATGTTGTTCTGACTTTTCTAACCTCGAGCAGGTTCGAACCCTCGACAAGGCTTCATGGAAGAATCTCACCAAGAAGACCCTATTCCTGGTTGCGTGACAACGGCCAAGAGGATAGGAGAGTTGAAAGAATGTAGGCTTCAATGGGGAAAATGCCAGTCTGCTCGCTGCAACTAGGTTTTCTCGCCAAGAATGAGAATCCTTCTCACCCATGGCCTTGATGCTTTACCATACCAGGGTATCTCAGTTAGTAGGACAGGAAAAGGAGAAAAGCCTTTGTCCAGTTAGAGCCCTAAAGTATTATCTACAGAGAACCAAAAACTTAAGAGACAGACAGACAACCTCTAGTCCTTGGTAAAGAACCTTCACTACCTGTGCCAAAGAACGCGCTGGCGGTCTTTGTCAAGGATTTAATAAGGGAAGCTCATCAGAATTTTGATGAGAAAAGCTTCCCAATACTCAAAGTCAATGCGCACGAAGTAAGAGCTGTGGCAACTTCGAGGGCGTATAGACACAAGTCGACGGAATCGATCTTGGAAGTGACATTCTGGCGAAGCAAGTCAGTCTTCACAGATTGCTACCTTAAAGACGTACAGACCCAATATGATTGGATTGTTGTTCCCTAGGGCCGTACGTTGCCACCGGCGCCGTAGTTGGAGAAGGTACAACTGCCCTCTAACCTATAACCTTATTTATGCCCTTGCATTTTATTGAAACTTGACCTTACAGGCTGTCTGTGAAGGTTGTTGCAACCTTCCACAGTCTGGGGTGAAAGTCTAAGTTACGTTTTATGGAGTGTGTATTAGTGTGTTAGTTGGTCAGGTGGTCAGCTCATTGTCCATGGCTTTGCCAGGATAGCAAGGGTGGTGGTCTAGTCAGGTTAAGGTCGAGGACCGTCTGACAGCCCCACAGAGACTTTCTACAGCCCCCTGGGTGGATCGCTGGGTCTCTCAAGGAATGCAGGCTAATGAGGCAGAAAAAACTTCGAAGCCAGCTTCCTTATCAGGTATGAACCAGATTATTGGTACAGCTAATTTGTTGTGATCAATTATAATTTTACGAATTCCCAACGGTGCTGCGGTTCTCTGCCCACCACCAAAGGTGCCAATCAGCTATATATATGTAACTACCAGGGAAGTTAGATATTTAAAATGTTATTTTCATTTTAAAATAGTTTTTTTAAATAACTTTACCTGGTGGGAGTTACATATTATAAAAGGTCCCTCCCTCCTCCCCTCTGAGAACAGAGGCATGGAATTTTTTTCTGAGGATAAATGGGAATGGTTCCAGATACCTACGTAGAGGGAGCACAGGTATGATCACCTGACCGTCTATCGGCGATAGCTGCGAATTTTGAATTTCTGCCGTGCGCGCGACGAATCGGCGGGATTAAGCTATATATATGTAACTACCAGGTAAGTATATTTAAAAAAACTTATTTTAAAATGAAAATAACATTTATTTGGTTGAAGTCGTCATATGGAGTATGACTTCAAGTTGGAGGTCGGCAGACTTTGGCCAGCATTTTGCTGGGGTCACACATTCACGTAAACAGGACACGGGCTAACGGACGTAAAGCCAGCACCGTAAATTGCGCCGCAAGAGTACGCGCAAAGAAAGCAAGGTCGGACGTCTACCTGGAACTCACGCCGATAGTGTAATGTTCTATGTACGTCAACTTCACGTCAAGACCACGCCCACCGTTTTGGGGCTGTAGGGTACAAAAGGGGCGGCCTGTGAACAGAGCTTGCCGTTCCCCTTGTCAACTCCGTGCATCGAGAAGTCTTCACCCCTGTTCTGAATCATCATGGAGAACTTTGAGGAGATTCTCGAACTTGTAACACCACTAAGCACCCTCAACAAAGAATTAATGGGTAACATTTCTGGATTATATAGAAGGCAGTGGGCTGTTGCAATTAGTGAAGATGCATCTTGCAAGGAGAAACTAGAAGGTAACGAGAAGGCAAATGAGGGTCTGGGCTTGGCCGTATCTTCAAAGAAGAATGGAGCATGGCCACTTTGAAAACCTGATGGAGGAGTTGGCAACCGAAAGTCCAGAGCTGTTCAAGAATTTCACCCGGATTGACCAGAGCCTCTTCAATGAAATAGTTGCACGTGTCACGTCTTACATTCAGAAGAAACAAACATTCTGGAGACGGCCCCTTGACCCAGGTAGCTCACAACACCATAAGCAGCGTTGTCCCAGAGACCTGTAGAGCCATTATTGCAAGCTATGGAGATGAAGAACTGCAGGTGCCACAAACAGCAGAGGCTTGGAAGCAGGTTGCTCTCGGGTTTGAGGAACGTTGGAACTTCCCCCACGTCATTGGATCTATAGATGGGAAACACATCAGGCTCAAAAACCCTCCCCATGGTGGTACATATTACTTTAACTACAAAAAGTTCTACTCCATGGTACTCCTTGCAATTGTCGACTCTTCATACAAGTTCCTGTACATGGATGTGGGTGCCATTGGTTCAGAGTCTGACGGTGGTGTATTTGCCCAGAGCCGCCTCTCTGAATTGCTGGCGACACAGCAAGCAAACCTCCCCCAACCCGAGGCCCTATCCCGTGCAACAAATAGAAGTCCTTTACACTACTTCCTAGTGGGTGATGATGCCTTCCCCCTCCGGAACTATCTTATGAAGCCCTACCCCAGATGGTGCCTGACCAAGGAGGAACGCATATACAACTACAGGATAAGTAGGGCTCGCCGGACTGTGGAGAACGTCAACGCCTTCGGGATTCTGGCCAACAGATTCAGAGTATTCCACATGGCAATCTGCCTCAGGCCTGACCGTGCAGAGGCAGTAGTGATGGCCGCATGTGTTCTACACAATCGTATAATAAGGTGTAATTCATCTAGAACGCAAGGAGATCAGGAGGCTCCTGTCACACATGAGCTCATACCTGGTTCCTGGAGGAATGACCCGCCCCTAGGAGATACCTTTGCATCCATGACTGGCAATACTGCAACGAGGATTGCCAAGGAGCAACGCAACATCCTTAAAGACTACTTCGCATCGCCTGAAGGATCCGTTCATGGCAAGAGAACATGATTTAGGATTCCTGCATTCTTTATATTTTCATGTAGACAGTGTTTTTATGGTATTGGACAGTTGCATGTATGAATTTTGTTCTCTTGATATTTCAGTAATT
>NC_087203.1:18919667-18944667 GCF_015104395.2 Macrobrachium nipponense
GGCGCCCTGCCAGTATGACAGGTAGGGGTCCTTGTCCGTGCCAGACACATGCATCCTGTCGCGCAAACTGTTGATTTGCTGCATCATACTCTCCAGGATGGCGTCGTCTGGCTTCCGTACCTTCTTCGAGGGGCGGGGCTCGTCTATGGCAGACGTGAACTCGTCTGATGAGGGGGTCGAAGAGGTAGGAGGGATGACAGGCAGGGCTGGAGAGACTTCAGGGACGTGGCAGGCAGCTTGAGCAGACTGTAAAGTGATGGAACATGTATGAGAGAATGTAAAAACATTGCACTTCTGAAAATCAAGGTTGTAAATTAACTTTGAAAGAATACTGCATGTACTGTAAAATACTGTATATTTTCAACAGATGAAAAAAAATTTAAGTCAGATAAGACATTATAATATACATACCATTGGTAGTCCCAACATCTTGGGCTTCTTCTGACGGACGATTTGGGGCTTGAGGAAGTGGAATATATTTAATATCCACTTCTCCCGGTCCGTCAGTCGTCTGCTCGCCCCTTGGCCACTCTTCTCGGCGGTGAGGCGTCTGAAGCGGCTCCTGAGGGACGTGAACCACGTCCGGAGCTCGTTGCCAGTCACTGGTGGCGTGAGTGACTTGCCCTTGTCATCAAAGGCCTTCCACACCTTGGCTTTGTCTTGTGTCAGCCATCCCTTTGTTGTATACAAATTGGGCCTCGTGCTCCAGCCACTCACCCACCAGCCTCTCATTTTCATCCGACAGGATGACACACAGGTTCTTTTTACGCCCTGATGGCACTTCGTCCTCGACGTCTTGGCTCTCCTCCGTCTCAGTCAAGGGAACGTTCTGTCCCTCGTCAATGGGGGTAGCTTCGTGGATAGTTTCCGTGTCGCTGTCATCAGTCAGAATCTCATCCAACTCCCACTCCTGTAGGTGGAAGTTGACATTTTCCCTGTCCTGAATGTCTGCAGGAGTGGCTGTAGGAGTGGCTGTAGGAGTGACTGTAGGAGTGACTGTAGGAGTCTTCTCCGGGGCGAAAGAAGGTCCTCCAAGATGTGATGTTGACGGTCCCTTCCTTGGTCGTTTTAGGAGGTTCGGCATCTTGAAGGGCGTTGTGGAGAGTACTTGAAGGAAACTGCTTGTCTCGGGAGACGGAAACAACAGCTGACCTGAGGGCGCTGACCTGACCTTTTATACCACGCTACAGCGTTTGCCATGTCGTACAGGGTTGTAAATGTGTGAATCGGCTTCGCCGTAGGCTACAGCACAATTAGGAGGCCCACGTGCTTCGCGGCGTAAAGAAAACAATGACGCGAACAATGCAGGTAACCCTAGCGCCTACCTCGCAGCAGTCACCGTGGGTCCCACGTGCATTGCCTGGAGCTATGTCAGGTGGACATTTGGCGTGACCACCCACAACTTGTTTTGAACATTTCAAAAACTGGAGCGGGCTACGGCGCCCAGTGGGCAGAGCTTAGCACCCGGGACGAACGTCACGTACGTCTACGATTTTACGTGTGTTTACGTTACAGTTACGGTTCACTGACGTAAGTTTTGTTGCTAACTACCCCCCCAATTTCCGCTCATGCATGGCCGTGTGTGCGTTGATAAGTGGAATGTGTGACCTTAGATTAGAGTGTTTTTTTTTCGTCGTCGATGAGGATGACGTGTCTAGTGCAACCTCACTGGGGCAGCAGCAATGGCGTATTTTCGTCGTCGAGAGGTGTCGAGTGTGACCTCATTGGGCAGCAGCCTTGGCCGGAATTAGCGTGTTTTCGTCGTATGGAGGAAAACGACGTCATGTCGAGTGGGGCTCCATTGGGATCATTGGTGTATTTTTGTCAGCTGGGAGGGCGACACTGTTGGTGGAGCTGTATTGATGAACCTTGTGTATAGGATTGTCGTTGTTGCTGTGTCGTAAGCTGTAATCTCCTTGGGTGGAGTGTGACCTTTTTAGGTTGACCTAATGATGCCTTGTTTTGCCTAATTCAGAAATTTTAAAGTCACACAATTTTAAGGCATGTAATATTTAACTGCTCACTCACGATGTTTATTATTTTTTTATATTTTGAATGATGATTTAAGTGCTGGTGGTTAACTGTCATTATATTTAATTTAGATGCTTGAGTAAGTTGGAGTAATGCTGCTGGATCATTTTGAATATTATTTAATTTTTGAAAGTAATATTAATTTTGGTACAGTTAATATTAATTTTGGTATAATTATATTTGATTTATGGAACTGTTATGCTGCTTTTATTTGAGTCATTTTATATGTTCACTTTAGGATGATGCGATTAAAAGGTATTGACTGACTTACTGACTCATTTGTATAAAGGTGTAAATACGTAATTGGTAATAAATTAGTTTAATGTAACTTTTATTTTGTTTTGTTTTTAGTTCCCCCTCCGTTGCTGGGCTCTATCTCTGCAGTTTTTCCAGTCCCGAATGTTCTAAACTTAAAGAACCTGATGAACCATTAAAACGGTTCATAACAATATACATATATATACATACATATATATATATATATATATATATCTATTATATATATATATATATATATATATATATATATATATATATATATATATGAATTATGAAACGGAGAAAGTAGGCAAGTCAGCAAGTGATAAACAAACATGGCAAAGTATATTATAATTTATTCCAACCGATGCGTTTCGCATGCAGCAGAATGCATCCTCATGGTTTTTTTAATACTACAGTTTTTAGGAAAAAGACTTTTACAGGTTTGGGAACGAATTTTCATAGCTTCTGTTTTCATAATTTTATATCTAACTCCATTTTTACTTTTGTATATAAAGCCGTATCCCTTACGTCTAACTGGCATGTCTTTTCATAAAGAAATAACCTTTCTTTTAAAACTATTTGACCGATAACTGCTTTCTCACCAAGCTCGTCAACACGATTATTTACGGGTTCTTAATGAGAGTTTTGCACTAACACCAATGAAATGAATGTTCCCCCAAAGCTTCCTTTTCATGCCGATTCCCACCATATTTGCGCGTATGAGTTCCTGTAGGGCGGCCGAATTTTACAAAAATCGTACAAAAAATACTTTGGCGCAGTAAAGGTAAAACTAATTCCTGTTAATTCACTCACAATTGGCTCCATGTTTACATTTAAAGATCGATTATGCCCCCTCATATCCTCTTGTAGTGTACAAATATTCTTCTCCCAGATGTGGTCTGGGAACTTATGTGGGTTCTTCTCAGAGGATGAGGATGTTTCCCATAGACTGCCACAATGGAGTTTTCGTCTTTCCGTACTGGATGTTTCACTCAACTTCCCGAACAGTCCAGTATACATGAACATCGTAAAAAATAAAAAAATAATAAGGTTCCCATTAAATATGATTGATTTTTTTTTATTATTGGGGTCAAAACCTCCAGCCCAAAAGAAAAACTATTGATCCTCGAAAGTCGTTTCATAAAACAACTGTTCCGCCGCTTTGTATCTTCTTAAGTCTATTGTTTTCGTATACATTCTTTTAGTTTTGTTTATCTCTTCCATGGTAAGTCGACCCCCAGTGTTCCTTCAAATATTTCTTAACGTTTGTATTTACTAATTATTATTTATTTATCTTTTAACTTTCCATTGAACTTTAATTAACGTAAGTGCTTTTAATTATTCGTGGGTTTGTCGATTGTCAGTGTATTTTATCTATGTGAAGTTTCGTTTTCATTTTACCTAGTTTCTAAGTGATTTTTTAGACAATTTTCAAATTAATTTGATTTTATATTGATCATTATTTATTATACAGACCCTGAGGATGCATTCTGCTGAATGCGAAACGCGTCGGTTGGAATAAATTATAATACTTCGCCCTGTTTGTTCCTGCTCCTGCTCCCTGTGCATTTTATCACTTTGACTGACTCGCTGCTTTCTCCCTTAATATATATATATATATATATATATATATCTATATATATATATATATATATATATATATATATATATAATATATATAGTGTGTGTGTGTGGGTGTGTCTGTGTGTGTGTCTGTGTGTGTGTGTGTATGTATATGATATCATATCCTTTTCAATACAAGAGAGAAAGTCTCTCGTGTGATCTCTCCTTGAATTCCATAACCTGCCAACTGCACATCTCTTTTCGCCTCCCTTTGAGTTGAAATGACCCATCAAAACCACCACTCTGGTTTTCCACTTGGGGTTACGTTCACCATATCCTTAACATGAAGTTTTTCGTGTTCGTACAAAATACTCAAATTGTAAAAGCTTATCAATAGAATTAAGATTATATATATATATATATATATATATATATAGATATATATATATATATATCTATATATAAAATATATATATATATATATATAATATATATATATATATATATATATATATATATATTATATATATATATATGTATATATATATATATATATATACATATGATATATATATATATATATCTATATATATATAATATATATATATATATATATATGATGTAGTATGTATGTATGTATATATCATTTTCATACTTTTCGTCAGTACCTCAATAAAAAAGGTGGGTCTTGGTGCTATGGGAATGAGTCAGTATGACTGGAATTTGTTTTATAACACATTACCATTTTCATTAAAATTTTTCCATAGAAACAGTTGTTAAGTCCAGTGTCGGCGCAATTGGTTAAGTCTTCGCTGAGGGTAAATTTTGGACTGGGTCAGCGGTTTTAATTAAGTTGCGAGATGGGTCGACAGAAATCCTCTCTCAGTTCTCTTAGCTTCTGGGAGTGATTAGAAGGGCGGTGTCATGTCTTTATAAGGAACTGCGCTTGCATAGCTAATAAATAAATGCGGCTGTGTTTTCTGAGGAAGCGCGAACGCAAATGATCACTATTTTTTTTTTTTTCAGTGTTAAAACGATCGTGTATTATTATAATAAATCGCGCGGGACATTTTTCTTTATGTGAGGATTTCGTGCTGTGGCAAGGATCAGGGAGGAAAGCAAAGTGAGCGTCATTTACTTTTCTTCTTCTCTCTCTCTCTCTCGACCTATTGTGTGATTTTAGAAATTCAGCATGAATATTCATTTTGATTTCTGTTAGTATTCTTTTTCTGACTGAGATTACTGGGGTCAGGTAAAACATAAAAAAAGAGATGAGCTGAAACCTTACTCAGCAGGGAATGTTGTAGATAAAACACTTAGGTTCACTTAAAATCACACGTATTTACATTGACAATCATTGTGTCAATGTAAATATATGTGATTTTAAGTGAACCTAAGTATTTTATCTACAACATTCCCTGCTGAGTAAGGTTTCAGCTCATCTCTTTTTTTTTGTTTTACTTGGCCCCAGTAATCTCAGTCAGAAAAAGGAACATTAACAGAAATCAAAATGAATATTCATGCTGAATTTCTAAAATCACACTGAATCGCCGCCACAGCACGAAATCCTCGTGTATTATAACAATAATACACGATCGTTTTAACGCTGAAAAAAAAGATCATTTGCGTTCTCGCTTCCTCAGAAAACAGCCGCATTTATTTATTAGCTATGCAAGCGCAGTTCCTTATAAACACATGACACCGCACTTCTAATCACTCGCAGAAGTTAAAAGAACTGAGAAAGGATATCTGTCGACCCATCTCGCAACTCAGTTAAAACCGCTGACCCAATCCAGGATGGAGGAAAAGAAATTTAAGGGACATAGGCGCTGAAGAACACTGGCAAAGAAAAGCAGCCACATGTTTTAGGATAGGGATCAGACTGAGTGGGGAGTCAAGGCGCCATTTTGCTGGATCTGCAGCCAGGGTGTCTTTTTTGGTTAATCCCCATCACCGGTGCATCTGTTGCCTGTAGTGTGCCTTGGCTTCGTACCTGGAAGAGAGGTTTCAAGGCAGTCACGGGGTAGAAAGAATAACAGTGCCCAGGGAGTGATAATAACAAATTCAAGAAGGGGCAGTGTTTTCCATGACCTCCTTGTCAGTCAGCAGTGCATTTAAAAGTCACTGTACCTCTTTTGAAAAGAATCAAACAATTCAAGTTTTCAGAAAATTCTCCTAAAAGAATAAAAGTTATGCTTTATTGTAATCTTCCTTTTCAAAGCTTAGAAGAATAGTTAACTTAGGAAGGGTATCCCTTCTTTGCTTATATATATATATATATATATATATATATATATATATATTATATAATATATATATATATATATATATATATATATATATATATATTTACAGTACCAGTCATAATACTTTGCGTGTAGGGAAGATGGAAGAAGAAAAAGAGTACAACAAACTAAAAATATTCAGGAAAAATCAATTACTAAAGCGACCATCATAAAATTTGGAATGAATAATCACCAACTCCTGCCCTAGTACTGATAGGCATGCCACAACGTTTATGGACTTTCTAGAGTGTCCTGGGCATTGAATCTGAAAACCGCTGCAGGAGGGACTCTTCCAGATCGTCCCAAGCGCATTTCAAACTTTGCGCTGCAAGACGTGTCCACATTCAGTAACTTTCTTTTTATGATTGCTTGATGATTGAAATGGCTGGGGAATTCCCTGGCTAGTCGTGGATATATTCAATTCCACAACTCTTCTAAGCCACAAAGTATTCTGTTGGCGGTATGATCCCCAGTGCACGAATCTTAATCCAATGCCATTGAAAATCAGCCATTTAAACGAAAAAAAATTTGGCTGAGTGAAATTGACTAATTGGGAACTTAACTAGAGCTACTGGCTCACTCACAGAAAGTGTAACTCTGTGTAAGAGCTCTTCAGTAACCTGTTGATGTTGTGACAGTTGGATGTCTAATTCTTTTCTCATGCTCTGTCATAGCCATTGCTAACATTATTTTGTGTGCGTTGAGTGAGTGTGGTGTATTAAAACAATGTCTAAACCGTATACTTCTTTGAGATATCGTGTGAGAGTGATCAACTTTATGAGGAAGGCCTTAAAACTGGCGTAATTAGCCAAATAATTGGCGTGAAACAACGGACTGTCCAGAACATTCTGAAAACTCTTCGTGAGTCGGGAGGGAAGGAAGTACCCAAGGCTAGGACCAGCACTGGGAGGCCCCCTATTATTAGTAGAAGGGGTTAAGAGTTCTCGCCAGGAACAATGAGGTCTCAAATGTTTCCTGGCGAGAACTCTTAACCCCCTCTTACTAATAATAGGGGGCCTCCTCCCAGTGCTGGTCCTAGCCTTGTGGTACTTCTTTCCCTCTCGATTCACGAAAAGTTTTCAGAAAGTGTTTTGGACAGTCCGTTGTTTCACGCCAATTTTTTTGGCTAATTACACAGTTTTAGGCCTTCCTCATAAAGTTGTAACACTCTCACGCGATATCTCAATGGAAGTATACGGTTTAGACATTGTTAATACAACCACACTCACTCAACCACACAAAATAATGTTAGCAATGGCTATGACAGAGCATGAGAAAAGAATTAGACATCCAACTGTCACAACATCCACAGGTTACTTGAAGAGCTGTTACACCCAAAGAAAGTTTTTACACTTTCTGCGAGTGAGCCAGTAGCTCTAGTTAAGTTCCCAATTAGTCAATTTGTCACTCAAGCCAAATTTTTTTCGTTTTCGAATGGCTGATTTTCAATGGCATTGGATTAAGATTCGTGCACTGGGGATCATACCGCCAAACAGAATACTTTGTGGCTTAGAGATTGTGGAATTGAATATATCCACGACTAGCCAGGGAATCTGTACGAGTCCTCCTGCAGCGGTTTTCAGATTCAATGCCCAGGACACTCCAGAAAGTCCGTAAACATTGCGGCATGCCTATCAAGTACTAGGGCAAAGGAGTTGGTGAAATTTTATTCATTCCAAATTTTATGATGGTTGCTTTAATAATTGATTTTTCCTGAATGTTTTTAGTTTTGTTGTTACTCTTTTTCTTCTTCCATCTTCCCTATCACGCAAAGTATTATGACTGCTACTGTGTATATATATATATATATATTATATATATTATATTATATATATAGTATATATATATATATATAGTATATATATATGATATATATATATATATATATATGTGTGTGTGTGTGTGTGTGTGTGTGTGTGTGTGTGCGTATAACAGATGAAGAGGAAAAAACAAAGCTCGATACATTGGGTTGCTTTATTGTTGCCAACTTTTCAAGACTTATGGTCTTCCATTTTTCAAGGCTATAAAAGGAGTACCAAAAATACATAGATTACAAACTCGTCCAGCAAGATTAACATAAATTGTTACATACATACAAATAAGAATAAAAATACCTAAAAACACACAATGTATTAAACACTAAGTAAAAAAAATTGTTACAAATTTTTAAAAATATATAAGCAATGTATGATGGAACTGCTGTAGTGTTACTATTTAATGTTGGAACAAGCTGCTTAATGGCCAAGGACTCGAGTTAGGGTTAGGAGTTGGTTTTCATTAGGGGTGGATAAAATTTCCTTAAATCATTGTAGTTGATTATACATTTGCATATTTGTACATGGTTTCTAATATTTGAGAGCTCTGGGCTAGAAAGCTTCATCCTGTGCGGTAACTATGCCTATGTGAGAGTTACATCGTACTTTGAGCAGTCGGCGAGTGCTTCCCTCGTAAATCTGTTCGCTGCACAAACAGCAAGTATACGTAAACTAGGCCAGGCCGCATCAAAGTAGGAAATTTTTCTTCGTGTCGAAAGAGTCCATCTATGGTTTTTGGATTCCTTATGGTGAATTTGACATCACTGAGGGGAAATGTCCGATACATTCTAGGGTCGAAAAGGCTTTCTTTGGCTCTTGTCATATATTTATTATTTATGTATTTATTTTCTGTTTATTTCTATAGGACATTATGCCCTGTGCAATGACTCTTCTCTGGCCTCTGCTTTAATCTTTAGTCTGAAATCCAAATTCTCGTAAAGACTCGTTATTCTTACTGTGATGGTAATTGCAAAATAAGTTAAAGGAAAGGAGAACGCATTTTCGAGAAGTTCGCCAGTAAGGAGGCTTTCGCGCCCATGTTGGAGGCGCTATCTTCTTGGTTGTTCTGGAAATCGTCGGGCCTGGTTGTGGAGCGCAAAAAACGCGCCAATGTTATGTAGAAACGCCGCGATTTTCTGATGCATACCTCGTCTAGATTCATCTAAGAAATTCTAGCAAACTCGGGACCTGTGACGCTTGCCGTAGGCTCCGCCCCGAGGATGCCGTATAAATACGACGGAGGAAGTAGGAGCAAAGAGTGATCGTAAGAGAGAGATCGTATAAGAGAGAGATCACCAGTTAGTAAGAGCCACAGATCAGATTATCAGTGAGAGATCAGCAGCAGCAGAGATCTTCCGTGAGTTACGAGAAAAAAGGAACCGACGAAGAGTATCAATCAAAAGAAGAGTTTTGTTCGAGTGTTTTTGGTTTAGGGGTATTGGTCTAGTCGTCTTCCGGTGTGGACGGCCGAGTTGTCTCTACGTTGAGCAGCTTCAGAGAAGAAAAGGGGAGAGTTCCTGCCTTACGAATAGACTAGTTTCCCCAATACGGAGTCAAGAGGATGACTGCAATTGCTGCTCTACATTTATGAAGCCAGCACGTTGAATCGCCAATCGAGCAGCAAGTATTTGAATTACCTCACTGTTTCCCCCAGTTCTTGCAGTTGTAAAATTCTATCTTTTTATGTAAATAGGAGATTACCATTCTGCATTACCTTTGTTAGTAAGCTTGTAAATAAACCTTTGTTGTGTTAGTGTTTCTTTCTATATTCGGTATCCCCAGTTTTAAAACTGTTTGTGTGATATATTATTTTTTTTACTATTTCATATCGAACCTGAATCGGACCTCCCTCAGAGTCCGTAACATTTGTGTCGACCTTTAACCAGGATATTTCGACACCGTAACATTGTCTCTGAGATATCTAAGAGTCCGTAACACTTACCTATTACCGGCGAAGAGTGATATAATGTCTTACGGTCTTTTATATGATTTTGATTGATTTTATTTTGACCTTATTTAAAGACCTAATGTATTGATAGTACACTGCCTTAAAAAAACCGTAGTTTTTAATCAGAAAATTACCGTAAAAATATACGGTTCGCAGCCGTATTTCACTAATACGGGCGGCCATCCGTTTTACTTTATATTGTTGCTATATTTTACGGGTCAGTTACCGTAATAAGACCGCCTACCTGAAATTATGGGAGAGCCCCGTATTTGAGGTATAGTCCTTATCATAATTATTCATATAACTTAAATGTTTTCTGACAGAATTATGTTAATGTTAAGAACTAACCCTATATGAAACATTAAAAGCTTCAAATTTTTTTCCTAAATAATTAAAAATACAATATTGTAGAAAGTTAGTAGTTTAATTATTATCGCATTGGCATCTGTCTATATGAATTGCCATCCGCTACATCCCACGTAACTACAAAATTATTAGTGTACTAATATAATAAGTACATGTACATTTACCATTTCCAGTATTACGTTTTATGAAACAGGCAAAAGATATAAGATCCACTGTATATTCAAAGGACCAAAAACATCATATATACTACAATTATCCCGATCAGATAAGCATTTCGCAATGTTCTGTGTTTTCATTTTGGTGGCCCGAGGCGCCAAAAACACTTGAAATGAAAACAACGAAACACGTCAACTGTCAAGTCTCTCTACTCTCCAGCGAGAAGTCTTGTGGTTTCTTCTACTGTTACAGAAGATTGAAGAGTAAACAGCATCAGGTGAGTTTTAAGAATAGGTGTATGCTTTTGTATTAGATATGATAAAACTTTACTGTAGTTGCGGCCTATAATAAGATTGTATGAAGACTGCCTCCGTCGACGTCTCGCGGGACTAGTTAGTTTTTCTCCCCCCTTATACAAACCTGTATATTTAGATGGCAATAAATAATCCAGGACTAGAAAGTACAATTACCGTACATTGTTTAGTGAAGCTATGTGGTAAACTTCTGATAAACATCCCATTACCAGATTGCTAACCTAGACCATATATATAGGGTTAACAACCGAGTGGACTAGCCACGGCCACCTTTACCGTGTTTGGACCCACCTTCAGGAAAAGTATTTTAACACGCCTTGACACAGGAGATGGGCACCAGTCACGAGTCTCATGTCTCGAGGTGTTGCTTCACGACCGTTGATCGTGACTGGTGCCCATCTCCGGTGTCAGGACGTGGTAAAGTACTTTTTCTGAAGGTGGTCCTAAGATGGTTAAGTGGCCACAGCTAGTCCACTCGGTTGTTTACCCTAGGCTAACGACCAGGGGGACCGGGGGGAAAATAGCAGCCTTTCTTCTTTCGAGGCCACTAGCCTAACTGTATGGTACATAGCAAAGTAATTTTGTTATATAACTTTTGTGAACTTATGTGATCTGGTAGATCTAAGCTGTAGATACTCTATAAACAACACTCTGTTGACAAAGTAATAAGTATAGCCTGCCAAGGGTGATACATGCTACTAAAAGTTTCTATTTTAAATAAGTAATTCACTACTCTGGATTAGACAAAGTAATAGCCTGACAAGGATGATACATGCTAAGTTTTACATAGCCTGTACATTTAGGTGTGAATAATTACTCATAATATGTTCTTTTAATTATAATGAAGTAATACCATGTATTAGACTTGAAAAGACTTAAAAAGGACTTAGTGCAAAAATAGTATTCTAGACTTTGTAAAGGCTATGTTCCAGTTCAGTCTTATGTAGCCTATACCCCTTGAGTGGTATTAACCTACCATAGGTTGTAGAATAACAAGGTAGAGTGGCAATCCCTTTTTTGAAAGGAATATCCTGATATTAGCTTAAAATCATCGCATGGCTGAATATCAAGCAAAATAGTCTTATATATATATATATATATATATATATATATATATATATATATATATATATATTATATATATATATATATATATATATATATATATATATATATATATATATATATATATATATATATATATATATATATATATATATATATATATATATATATATATATATATATATATATATATATATATATATATATATATATATAGCGTGTGTGTGTATGTGTGTGTGTATAATTTCGTATTTTGGAGTGAATTTGCAAGTCACTGTAAAGAGTAATGAAATGACAATCAAAACTACAGTTCCTTTTTTAAAGGAATATCCTGATATTAGCTTAAAATCAGCATGGCTGAATATTAAGCAAATAGTCTTGGCTATTTAAAGAGAAAACCAGTTTGCAGGAGGTTATAAGTTGAGAGAGAAATTAACAAGATCTTTTATGATTTGCTTAATGTGGATTATATCTATAAGTATTAGCCTATGCCAGCTAAAACAATAGTTTGGTTAATTAAATTGCTTCATAGACTAGATTTTCTCTTCTTACATACTAGGAGTTTCAATCTATTCCCAGAGATGTATAACTTCAGCATGTGTAATAACTCTCTGCCATCATTGTTTCATATTTCAATCACTATAGGCTACGCAGAAATGAGATTTAGTATGTGTATTTCATGTCCACATGAAGGCTGTGAGCAAAATATTTTAAAATACTCCACGTTTAGGAGCCACATTCTTAGATTTCTTTGAAATATTGCTAACCGAGCCAAAATTGCAAAGTATGATGTTGAAAACTGTCATTCTGGAAGAATCAGAAGTTTAAAAGTTGTTAGTGTTTGACCTTCTAATTGTCACCCACTGTCAAAATAAATTTTTTCCTGGCAGTTTCTGCAATAAACAATGCTTTACTTAAATAATACATATAGATTGGCATTTGCTTCTGTCTTCTCATCCAATTCAAGCTTTCTATTCCCAGCACACATACTACTACAAAATCCTATTGTTACATTATTTCACCAAGGCTTAATTTTCAGGGACATTGGTGTTCCAGGCTACCCGCTTCATAGTTGCAGTTGATGGAAGAGTCATCAACTCGGACTTGACTTCACTCGTTGCTGTGATGGCCATGGTTTTTCGCAGCATTTTATATATTTGATAGTCTTTTACCCATCAGAAGCTTCAGTCACACTGGAAATTTATGCAGAGGTAATTTTACAGGTGTTTTTCTTCATAATAAAATCATTAAAAAGACAAATGGGACAAAAAAATACCAGAACAAATAAAAAAGGGCGCACACCCATCCAAGAATATTAAGTTCAATGCAGAGTTTTCTGCATATGAGTTAAGTTAAGGAATAAGGAGTGAAAAAGCATTCAAACTCTTCTGTATAAATAATTAATGTTAAATTTTGTGTTAAAAAAATTATAAATCTGTTTTTCAAGAATAAAAGTTTTTTGAAAGTTAATCTTCTCATTATTTTCACCAATTGGATATATGACCTGCACAAGGAATTTTAGGTTACTATTTCAATTGTAACATAAAAATGCAAAGAAATATTAACATTGAATGCAAAGAAATATTAGAAAAATCATGTACAAATCCCAAAAGTTACTGTATAGTCTATGTCAAATAAATTTACATAAATATGTTACATGTATAGGAATTTGTTACCAATTTTAGTTTTTTATCTGATTTGATATTGAATGAGATGTAATTATAATTTTACAAAAAATAAATTTAAAAAACATGTATATATGACTATTGGTAAAATTTACAAATGTTTTATAAAATGTGCCCACAAGGAAGGTATGAAAAATGTTTTTAGGATTATTTTTTTCACCCTTGTGTTTTTTTTCTTAAATTAGCCACACCAAGTTTGGCGGGTGGGGTTGTGTAGTCGCAGTGATATATAGGTGGGGCAAATCAAATGCCCGAGTTTTGATCGGCTATTGGAGGGAAAAAAGCAAAACGATACTTACAGAATTATTTGTTTTATTAGAATCAGTATTACAATGCTGCTTGTGTGATCACTTTTTGAAGATGGCATCAGAAAGGTGGTGTCATCTGTAGCGATGCACGGTTGAAGGTGATGTTTGAAGTTTCGGCTGCTCTTCGGCACATCTCGAGATATTGTAGCGATTTCCTCCTGGATTCGCATCTTCAATTCTTCCAAAACTGTGTGGCCGAAAGTGAGATGTGCCAAAAGAGCAGCTGAAAACTTCAAGACATCACCTTCAACAGTTCATCGCTACAGATGGCCACCATCTTCCTGATGCCATCTTCAAAAAGTGATCTTCACAAACTGCATTGTATACTGATTCGAATAAAACAACAAATATTCTGTAAGTATGGTTTTACTTTTCTAATAGCCTATGCAAAACTCGGCCATGAAATTGGCCCCTTTTGCCCCACCCTGTATATATGTATTTTCACCCGTATTTGAGAAAATCCCGTAAAAATATTAACCGTAAATTATACGGTATGTTATGGGTTAACTTAACGGTAAAACCGTAAATTTTACGGTTAAAATTTTATTACGGTATTTCTCAAAATACGGGAGAAAATACGGTACATTAAAAATTACAGGACCCGTTTTTTTAACGGTAAATGCCCGGCAACATTACTGCCAGGATTTTTACCGTTTTTTTCAACGGAAAATTTTTTACAGTGTAGAGAATGAGATATTAACATCTGACATGCAAGAGTTATGATGAGATTAATCCCGATAATATCGAAATTGGCTGCATAAGTCTATGATCCATTTTTATTAATGTGGTCTATGTGGAAACCGCATTATCTATCAGGCCAACCCCAATTAAAAAAAACGAAAGTAAAATGCTTGTATATTTAGGCTACACACTAAAAAATGCACAGACAGAATGATACAAGATCATCATCATGATAATAATATATCTTTTATCAGAGATATCAAGTGCAGACTTCACAACTTCGGGAACTCAACGAGACCGAACGGAGTCAAATCCGTATTGGTAATCATATGGACGGTTGATTAGTGTGACGCCATTTCCCCTTTCGAGAGCTAGCCAATCACTGGCGTGCATTGTGGGTGGGGCATAGCAGCAAAGAGCTCTGGATTTTGCTATAGTTTCGAACTCGTGAGGCTTCACAATCTTTTAGGAAGAATTCGGAACAGGACGTCATCAGAATTCTAAACACATGCTCTCTTTCCGTTGAAGCAGCTTGGCCCATCATGGATCCCTGCTATGCCTGTTAAAATGACTGTGTAGTTTTCGATCTCTATCTTTATCTTAGTTTTAACCAGACCACCGAGCTGTTGGTTACCTAGCAACGGGACCTACAGCTTTTTGTCTGATCCGGACCACATTATATTCAAGAAATTAATTTCTAATTGCCAGAAATAAAAAATTCCT
Organism: Macrobrachium nipponense; assembly: GCF_015104395.2. Lineage (NCBI taxonomy): Eukaryota > Metazoa > Arthropoda > Malacostraca > Decapoda > Palaemonidae > Macrobrachium > Macrobrachium nipponense. The sequence goes on from NC_087203.1 coordinate 18,934,868, forward strand.
CTGATTCCAAGTAGGCAGAGTGGGGAACCGAACTTGGGACTATCGAATCGTAAGAGAGCACTTAAACCATTCGAAAAAACGAAAATAGAACTCGGTGCTATAGTACCTCATTTGATATGCAATTTTTTATGACTTTTTTTTGTATATACAATGAAGTTTATCTTTTTACTCGTAAGCGCTGGTTATACTAATATGTGGAATGGTAAACATAAAATGTGCTAGTTTAAATAACTGCATCCAATTTCCGACAAGTTCAGAGGTCTTTTAAAGGACTACTATCTTTAGTAACTCTTAACAATCCCCTCCTGATTTATGAGTTCTATTTTGGTATTCAGTTCAATCCTCCAGTAGCGAATGCACACGCAATACGTTTTTGTTTCTTTTGTTTTTTTAATTAAGAGAACTTTGGAATGAGATGGACGGCAGTCACAAACTCCAGTTTGACTTCAATGGAGACCTGTTTTGAGTTTCTTCAGAATTGTGTCTAGCGTAAAGTTTAAACCTCTCCTGATGTCTGAATTGTTTCCAACTCTTGGGGTTGAAAGATGCGGGTGAACTTAGGAAGAGATCTCGCTTGATTTGTTCTTGCTATGTATTGTATCTCCTGGTGTTTGGGAATTTTGTCTGTAGACCAAGAAAACTCAGTTATTGCCTTATAACCATTCATTGTGTTTTCTTTTTTTATTTATTTATGTTTATTGTAGATTTGAGATTAAGGAAAATTTATTCTCTACTTTAACCAAATTTTTTTATTTCCCCTCATTTTTCTGTTCCCTCTCTAAATCCTTTCGTGTTATGAAATATATAGTCATTTGCTTCTCATGGTTCCAAAGATTTTTTTTTTTTTCAGAAATACAAGATATTTTCAGTGTTCCTATTTTTCTTTTCGAGTATTTTAAAATTTTGTAAGCGTACAGTCCGGACGTATTCATAATGAATGTATCAAATGGATGAATGGATATAGAGAAAAGATAGTCTTTTTCATTCGTTGAAGTTATCTAAAGTAAGAAATATTTTCTGACTCGATGGTCTATAATTATTACTGACACCACTCTATAGATATAAGTCAGATAAACTCATAAAATGCAAAGTACTCGTGTATGTTCTCGAGTCATATTTAATGGTGATTTAAGAACTGACTGATAAATATATATGACTTTTCAAACTTTCAACGACCTATAATTACAGTCAATACACACATACGTGCGGCGCTCACACACTTACCACACACACATACACACACAGACCACACAGACACACACACACACACACACACTATATATATATATTATATATATATGATATATATATATATATAAATTATATATATATATTTATATATATATATATATATGTGTGTGTGTGTGTGTGTGTGTGTGTGTGTGTGTGTGTGGAAGTGTGTGAGCGCCGCACGTATGTGTGTTGTTGACTGTAATTATAGGTCGTTGAAAGTTTTGAAAGTCCATATATATTTTTATATATATTACTATATATATATATATATATATATATATATCATATATATATATGGGTGTGTGTGTGTTGTGTTGTGTGTGTGTGTGTGTTGTGTGTGTGTGTTGTGTAAAAGCAATAAGTTTCTGATCCTTGTGATAGGGTGCAAGGATACTACCACCATAGGTCCTGGGTTTCGTAAAAGGTGACTAAAAGGACAGCTGCTGCCTTGCAGTCGATCTTTTTAGTAAAAGGCTAGACCCACTGCCAATAACTGTGGTTGATGACAGCAAGGGCATGCAGTCATAAAAAAACCCTTTTGCCAAACAATAACCCATGCCTGATAATGCCTTTGATAGAAGGCAGTGGAGAAGGCGCATCAGGCAACCGACCCCTCAATGTAGGGATAACGGTGGGAAAGAAGAAGATATATATAAGCAAGTTCCTTTGGGATGCAAAGCATATTTTCCGTGGAGTACCTTTATTGCGGTGGTGGGGGGAGACTATGGCGGGGCAGCGTCAGTTATTTATTTTCTTCTTCTAGGAGACGGTTAATCTAAGTTTTATCTATTTGAATGTTTGCTTTTGCATTGTACATGTAACGAGAAGTTAGATTTAATTTGAATATTATTTTGTTTATCTTGTAGGAAAGGCATGAGTAAGAAGCTGCATCTACAAACTTACTGTTTTATTCAGACAACAAACAGGTCAATAGCTCTTGCGATCGGAAATGTAGTGCCTGACACGAGGCGAACAAAAGAGAGGTCATAATGCAATCAACTGTGTTTGATGAAGAATGGAAAGATGTATATAAATCAATGTACAATACACGAATGCAGTTATGGTACATATAGCTTAAATGCTGACATTATGATACATGTGGTAATAATGATGCATTTAACATAACATTAATATGAATAACATTTGTACAAAAGGTGCATGATGTATGCAGTGTTTTTTGTACACGCGTGTTTGGTATGTAGAGATGCTTGTTGTGAGTAGATTAGCCAGCCAGGTAATTTAGATGGTATATGGGGTCCATGTGGGACTATAGAACTACCCCCTTGGAGAGGCAATTGGTTGTAGGTTGGTGTCTGGGGGGTTTAGGCTTGGATGCTGGCTTTTTTCAGCGGTCGATGGAAAAACCTATTGTTAATTCTGCCGACCATTGACATCTGGTAGGTCTTGTGTCTTCTCCGCCCATTACAAAGCATTGCCCCAAGTAGGCTGGTAAAAAGGGGAGTTCTGTGTGCTTCCACATGTATGAACTTATATTATGCATTCTGCAGTTAATTGGGGACATACAGTTTTCTGTCCATGTGGTAAGTCATTTTGGCTGGCATTATTTTTTGAAAGTGTAGGTACTACCAAAGGGGGTGATGATCACAGTCTTTTCTATACCTTCCTTCACTACTGGAACTTTGAAGTATTCCTTCAGCAGGCCTATTTTGGTAAAGATCTTTGCTCCATTCATTTGGTTGGCTATGTCTGCTTTGTTTGACAACAGGTATCTATCTGGCTTTGTCTTGAGGTTTAACCACTGGCAGTCTCCACACAGGCTCCATGTTCCATTGGGTTTCGGTACCATATAAAGAAGTGATGCCCATGGGTTGGGGGATTTTGGCATATTCGTTCACTCACCATTTCCCTGAACACTTGTTTGACGCAGGTGAGTTTCTCTGGGGCTGACTGACTGAAGCGTGAGTGGATTGGGGGCGCCTTCCATTTGTATCTGGTGCTGGATGTTGTGTTTTGTTAGTCTGGTTAAGTCGTGCTCCTAATTGTCTTTGAAAATCTATTGGCAGTCATGTAGAAATCAACATATTTCTTGTGGTGGGGTAGCTGCTGTGATGGGCCTGTTTGTCATCTCTGCTGTTGCTGTTGCTTTACAATGTGGTGGTGGGTTGTTTGTGCAGCTGTTGATGAGATGATACAGGAGTTGTTTTCTGGAACAGTTGTTTTGATGCTACACCCACTAGCAGGCTGTGTGCTTTTAGGAAGTCTCCTCCTAAAAGCACTATTATCATGTTTGCCATGATGAAGGTCAATTTATATTCTTTCCCTATGAGTGACACATTTCATATTCCACTTCCCGTACATCTTGAGTGATGCTCCACTGGTTGTGGATAGGTGGAGGTTGATGGGTAGGTCAGGGTTGAGTCATTTGCGTGGGCTGGCTGGAACAAATGATTTGCATGCCCTAAAGTGAACAAGGAATTCTGTTTTTTTACGTTTTGTCCCTGGTGAAGTAACACATGGAGCCCTTGCCTTCATATCTGGAAGAAAGATAGCAGTAAGCAGACTCAGCTTCTCTTATGAGGCAACTGGTCTGCTTACCACTGTCGTTTAGTTGGTTGGGCTGTGGATGCGACCCTCTTGCATGTTTATTTTAAACAGGCAATCTAAATTATTGTATTTTTAGGGGTGTTTTCTCGAATCTCCAATAGAAGAAACACATTCCCTCTGGTGATTCGTCTATCTTCTGTGTAATCTCCCCCTTGATGAGTTGTTCGGGGAAGCTCCACTTATGGATGGGGGCAGCCAGTCCCTCTGGGTCACTGTCAGTTTCCATGTCAGTTGAAGGCTGGGACCTTTGTGCTGCTGTAGCTGTGGGTGGTTGGGTGGGCTCCACTGTCTTGTGGGCTATGTGTACTACGTTGACCAATTATAGGGATTCTTCGATGTGTATGATAGAGGTGTTGGGTATGGCAACCACTGTTTGGAAGGGCAGTTTTATGAGGAGAACCTCTCTCACAAGGTCTAGGGTTGACTCAGGTTGGCTGTCTGCGGCAGGTAGCATTATGAGCTGCCGCAACTGCTTGTAGACGTGTGATGGCCACTCATCTCCTATGGCTGTCTCCACGTTGTTCAGGAATTTCTTGGCTCTTGGTGTGGATGGCATGCTGAAGGATGACTTCAGCTGATCCTTCAGTGATTTGTAGGAGATGGGTTTGAAGTTCTGTGAGCCATCCTGTGACTTACTCAAAATCGTTGCCTGGCAGGAATTCAAGGATGGTGTCTGCTTTGAATGCTGAGGAGGTATTTTTCCTTGAATGAAAGATTGTCTCCACCCTGAAGAACAAGCTTCTGGGTTATGGGGCGTGCATTGGGGCAAACGTATGAAGGCGGTGGTGACAGTGTCACTGGAGAGGCTGGCAATGTCGGAGCTAGCTGGGCTGGTCATCATCGTGGTTATCAATGTAACGAAGGTGTGTGTAAGAAGCTGCAAACAAAACAGAGATCATAGAACAATCAACTGGGAAAGATGTACATAAATCGATGTACAAGACATGAATGAAGCTATGATGCATATAGCTGAAATGCTGGTATTGTAAAGGATGTGTTAATACTGATATATTTAACATAGCATTCATATGAATGATAATATATGTAGAAAGGATGCGTGATGTATTTTGTTTCTTGAATATGCGTGTTTGGCGTACAGAGATGCTTGTTGTGAAGAGATTAGTCGGCCAAGTAAGATGGACAGTGTGTGGGTCCACGTAGGACCCTATAGGACTCCCCCCCCTTGGAGATGCCTACAGTTGTACGCCAGTGTCTGGGAGGTATGCTGGCTTTAAGCAGTTGCTGTAGACCCATGTAGTTCTGCCATGTGTCTTCCCTCGATGACACAGTATGGTCCTGAGTAGTTGGAGAGAGGGGGGTCTTCTGCAGTTCATAGGGGACGTGCACTTCTTTATTTGCAGTGTAAAGTGTGACCTGAGGGTAATGGGGGACATAACAAAGAAATACACTCGCCGTGTATATATATATATATATATATATATCATATATATATATATATATATATATATATATATATATATATATATATATATATATATATATATATCTATATATATATATATATATATATATATATATATATATATATATATATATATATATATATATATATGATATATATATATATATAGTATATATATATATATATATATATATATATATATATATATATATATATATATATATATATATATTATATATATATATATATATATATATATATATATATATATATATATATATATATATATATATATATATATATATAGAGTCATATCACGTTACCGTGATTCACATACATACATCGAGCTACAAATGTCCTTTAATATCTAATTCGCTCTACCACGGAATTAATATATTTTCATATATGTTAACTGAAGGGGAATTTTTTAGTCAATAAGAAGTTCGTTGGCTCATGGGCACCAACCATCGAACCAACATATTCAGGACGCAACAGTGAAGCCTTAGACCATACTGCCACTGCAAGAGGATATAAGTTTATGGCCGCCTCTCAACTACAAGTACTTGATGCGCTCAGGTGTTCGTTGTTTTGGAGTCGCATCAACCCACCTCGACCTCGGTAACGTTGTAGTACTTTTCCCCTTCGGTTAACATAATGTAAAAAAAAATATATATTTTGGGTTTTGTTGGCTTGCAGTATTAACCATGTTTTAAAACATTACATTCTATAGTAATTACGCATTCATACTCATGATTAGGTAACTGGATAAAATAACGTATTAAATCTGGATTGAAGGAAAATTCAACTTTGACCTAAGAAAACCAGTGAGGATAAAGCACTGTTGTTTTGTCGAATTTTGCACTGCTTTCAACATAACTCTGGGAAGCATTGCAACTATTGCAATTGTTTCTTTCTGGTATTCGTTATTAGTTGTACACAATACTGTATTATACCTAGTTTGAAATGGAAGGTCCATTAATTTTGGCCTCTAGTCACGAATATTTGTTCAAGAATATAGCGTATTTCTATTTTCATGCTGTACAGTAATGTTGCAAGCAGTGCCAAGTTCGCAAAATATCCTGAGTTTTTGGACTTGCAAGTTTTGGCCGTCACATTTGAGTGTTCCTTCAGCGCTAATCACGCTTACAGTGCAACATTACATGTTGCAATTTACTTACATGTAGTTATGTTAAAAGCAATGCAAAACTCGCCAAGATACAAGGCCATACACTTAATTAAGCTTATAGTTCGCTGTCAGATAAAGATGAAATGAAAATATTATAACTTTGTATTATTTATACAGTAAGCCCTTACACAAGTCACAAAGGGAGGAAAATATTCATGCAAAAGACAGTAACACTACGACTTTTCGGGTGAATGAGGAAAAAGAATATGGATTTACCAACAGATTCATAACTGACTCGAGAAACGCTTTATGCTCTTTGAGCCAATGTTGTAACCTTAAACGCTGGGGTCTTGCATAAAAGAGAGATTTTAAAAAAAGTTTTCGATTTTGTAAAGATTGAAAATTTGAAAGTTGTTTGTGTCTCGTGAAAAAGAAAAAGAAAAAAAAAACTCGCTGCCAATCATGTTTCACAGCAATTAAACAATCAATGGGTTTTTTGACTGTGATGAATAAACTTTAGTATCTGATGCAGATCACTTACTAATATCATGAAATGTGGGATCCACAAGAGAAATCTAACAAATAGAATGTTGACAAAAGTACCTCACTATTATTTGAGTCAATTTAACTTAAATGTTTTCTGAAGCTAAGAAAACGGATTGTGAAGCCATATTAAAAAAAAAGTATCTCAAGAGACAATTCTTAAAAAAAAATAACATAAATCGCTTATGGGTCAAGGGTGAGACTAATTCCCTATTCAACGAAGTTAAAGTGAGATTCTTTGGGATTTAATTTCTGTAAGTGCAGGGAGAGAAATGGAAGGGTAAAGGGGAACTCGATCTAACTACGCTTGAAAGGATGCATGAGAAAATGAATGGGGTTTTTATCAGTTTCAGTGTGGAAAGATATTATCGCTTTGGCTGATTTCATTGACGATTGACGCGAACGGCCAGACTCGGCTAAGAATCGACATTTAAGACCTCAATTTTAAATGTCGCGGTTGTTATTGTAGAGAAATAAGGTTTGTGGAGTGTTGAACCCACCAACAAGTGCTGTGCATTGTGGCTAATTTGTAATAAATTTATGTATAAATGATAATTAGGAAAACAATAATGGTATTGCCATATAATTATATTTTTTGTGATAAATTTCGGGAGTCAAATACTCTTCATATGTCGACTTTTAAAAGAATTCTTAAGCTTTCGAAAGCTACTTTTCCTTTCGTGAGAAGCGATCTAAGAGGAGATCACACTGGTTTGTTTAGTTGAGTAGATTAAGATGGCGTATGAAAGCTCGGGACTTTTAATAGGTTTGGGTAAGCGTTGAAATGAGATTAAGTAGAAGAGACCTACTTTGGACTTCAGGACTTTGCCGTACCATATGCTACTTTTGCAATAATTCTTTGTTGGTGTTGCCGCAGATTTTATGTCTGAAGTCAGATAGGATTACAATGAATAATGTTAATTCATATCTCAACAATTTTGTTTTTGAAAAATATTACGCAATCATAAAAATTAAGAATAACTTTTGCAAGCTACCAAGCATTAAAACGCTCCTGCTCAGCAGGAATCCATTAGGGTAACCATACTACTACGTAAGTACACACACACACACACACTATATATATATATGAATAAACTTGATCACGAAGTAATATAAAACGTGATGCTATGTATAAATAAAAGGTTTTTTTTTCACCACGAAGGAAAAAATAAAAAACAAAAGCGAGATAGCCAAGTACTTTCGGTCCTGTTCGGACCCTTTACTGAGGCAAAGGGTCCGAACAGGACCGAAAGTACTTGCTATCTCGCTTTTTTTCATTTTTTCCTTCGTGGCAAAAAAACCTTTATATATATATATATAATATATATATATATATATATATATCTATATCTATATATATATATGGTGTGTGTAAGCGGAACTAAAATCTATCTGAATTTCTATCCTCAAATGATATGTTATCATTAAAACGGGGTAGAACATTTAAAAGTTTTTTTTTATTTAATGTGACTAAGACCATTGGAAATATGCAAGAAAAAAAGTTAAATAAAGCGGACCATATATTTAAATAGCTAATCTTAGGACTTCATTATTGCTGTTTGAAATATATGTTTGGATATAAGTTTCGACCATTAGTAATAAATTTCCATCTCTTAAATGAAAGGAAAGGCGCTACCAATTGACCCACACACGTCATAAAAGAAGTCAGCCAACCTAAGTAACAGAGTACCTGAGGTTTTAATTCCTGGGCAGGCTTCTGACTAACATGCCAGCAGTTTTTTAAGGGAAAACCTTAGGTACAGATGTACTTTTTTTTTTCCACTTCTGTATATTAACTGGTAGTGCCCTGCCGTTTCATTTAGCTGACATACCATATCAATATATATATATTTATATATATATATATATATATATATATATATATATATATATATATATATATATATAATATATATTATATATATATATATATATATATATATATATATATATATATATATAATAATATATATATAATAATATATAATATATATATATATATAATATATATATATATATATATATATATATATCTATATTATATATATATCTATCTAATATATCTATATCTATATATCTATATATATATATAATATGTATATATATATTATATATATATATAAAGTCATATCAAATAACCGGGTGATTCATATACATGCATCGAGCTACAATGTCCTTTAATATCTAATTCGCTCTACCTCGGAATTAATATATTTTCATATATGCTTAACCGAAGGGAATTTTTTTCTCTCGATAATAGATTTACCTGTACCTAGGCGCAAAACGCAGGAGACATTCAAATCCAGGCACGTCAGTGAAGCTCTCCACCCCACCACCACGAGAGGCCCAAAAGTTTATGTAGTCTCTCACCCTCAAATACCTCTCGCGCTGAGGTATTCGTTGGTTTGGAACAACATCAACCCGCCTCGACTCCGGTAAGTGTAAGTAGCGCTTTTTGACAACACGTAGCATTTACATAAGTCATATCACATTACCGTGATTATACATACATCGAGCTACAATGTCCTTTAATATCTAATTTGCTCACCTCGGAATTAATGTATTTTCATATATGCTTAACCGAAGGGGAATTTTTTCCCCATCTAATCCTTTGCCTTTAATATTGTATAGTTTTTTTATCACAAATTCTCTTGTTTTTAAATCAGTACAAAAGGTATGTAATTACTTGATTTCGGTTTATCATGAACTCTCGTCAATTACACATTTAAGACATCAGATGTACATGGGTATACTATCCCCGTCTATATGGCAAAGGTATAAATACGATCATCTGACCATTACTGTTTAATTGTTGGCAATTAATTAAACCTTTCAATATTTGGAAAGTTGTGATAGATTTTTATAAATTTAAGAACATTCAATTGTTACTACTCTAAGATCAGTTTTGTA
>NC_087203.1:18949667-18980305 GCF_015104395.2 Macrobrachium nipponense
AAACCAGAGAATTCAAGAAAGATGGCAGGTTTCTCTTTGTGAAATTTGCTGCAACAAAGTGGAGGTATTTCCATATCCACCAAAATAAGGGAAAGAAAAGTTCGATAGGACGGCACCTATATTCTTGAAAATTTAATGTGTAATTCCCATATTTTGTTAAAGGATTGACAAAATATTGCATAAAGGAAATTTTTTTTCAGTGGATACAAACATACAAAACTGTTTCCTTGGAGACATATCATCGGTAATCACGGAGATATATTTTGGATGGAGCAAGAAGACATTCTCTCAGTAAGAATTGTAATTTTTAGTACATAATGGTGTTGAAAGAATTAAGTACACGATTTTGATCCTTTGGCGTTAAATATTTCTAACGTTTACAAAGAAATTTCTAATTAAAACGCACAATCCCTCTTTCTCTTTCTGTTCGTCCCAAGAGGTCTTTACATTTTCAAGTTTATTTTCGACTGTAGACGAAAGGTTTAAACATATAATTAAGGAGTAAGGGGGTGGGTTAAAATAATTTACAATCTGATTTTAAACATACTCTTATGAATGAATCCGTTCAGCACTCCTCTAGCTTTATATTCTTCTGCAACATACTATATTTATGTGGAATGCGTCAAAGGCTAAGGGGGTGGAGAGAGAGAGAGAGAGAGAGAGGAGGCGGGCGGGGGTGGGGGGGGGGTAGGCGGGCGGGGGTTGGGGGGTGGTGGTTTAGGGTCCATAGATCAGCTAAAAACAGACTGAAATAATTCCAATTAACATATCTTATTCCGAGATCCCTTAATGAATTTTGATGAGTTCATGATGTATTAACTGGATAAACCACTGAGTATCAAATCCAATGGAATGTGACTTATTACCTGCATTGTGATGACTGAATATCACACAGGATAAGGCCACCTAAAGCCAGTCTATTCGTTTTGCCCTGAAATGGCGATCCTAGTTCCAAAGAACTCTCGGATGACTGAAGTAACCCTTTGGCTGTGGATGTATAGGACGCGTAATTGGCATCAAAAGTCAGAGATCTGAGAGTTACCACAAAGTTTTTTTTTTTTTTTTTATTACCAATCTTGACGACAGGAAATTGAAAATTATATCGTTACACTTTGCCTGACTTCTGAAGTCAGTCCTGTTTAGAGATTTTATGTACAATCCAGGTTGAATGAGAGATTAAAGTCGAAACCAGAGATATTGTATAATACACAATAAATACTAAATTCTTCTCATCCTGTAACTAACGTTCAAGCATAAACGTAAAATGATCACATTGTTGTATTATTATTATTATTATTATTATTATTATTATTATTATTATTATGATGATGTCTATCAGTCCATCCTATTCGACTGGGTTGTTTTTTTTTGACAGTGTGGGCTACGGGTTGCATCCCTCCTCCTTAGGAACCCATCACTTTTCTTACTACGTGCGCTGTTTCTAGGAACACATTCTTCTGCATGAGACCTGGAGCCAATTCAGCATCTTGTTTTTTTTTAGAATCCTTTTCACGGATCTTGGGATCGTGCGTAGTGTCCCTATCATTAGTTCTATTTTCTGTAATGTAGCATTATTATTATTATTATTATTATTATTATTATTATTATTATTATTATCAGCTAGGCTGCAACAGCGCAACCTTCAACGACGAGAAGCGTCTTGAAGAAAACTTTCTTTCAACCAATAGCTGGAGCGCATTGCGCCACCAGCCAATGAAAACGCAGCTCGCGGTTGACCCCCGCTGACCTGCCGCTATATATTGAGTAGATTCTTGACAACACCTACAGTCTACTCCGATCCACTGCCGTGATCCATGCTCGGATGATACCGAGAGAAAAAACGTTGGCCACTAGATCGAATGTATTTTTTATTTGTTCATGTACTGTGACAAATAATAAATATAGCAACTAATCCCCGAAATTGACTCCTCCTGATGAGTAATATCGCGCAATACTCGCCAGTTGTAGTAGCAAGAGAAAGCTATTGTTAGAAAAATAGAGAAGACTATTTACAAGTTGAATGCAGCTGATGCAGCAATATCTTTCAATAAAACTTGTTTGAAGAGGGTCTCCTTCCAATATTATTATTATTATTATTATATTATTATTATTATTATTATTATTATTATCACTGGTACATACAGCTTCTTACTCAGACAAAATAGAACGATAATTTGATCAACAACCACGGGGAAAAAAGTCGCATTAATAATTCATTAAACTAGGAACTACTGAACAACTAAAATCTTTTCAGCTTTCATTAAACAACAATGATAAACTAATGAAAACATAATAGTTTTATTTTATTTCATTGGACTATTTGTAAACATACAAAGACCATCCTTTGAAAAAATAATCGAATTCGATTCATCAGTTGGGTTTGAAAATTTTATGTAATACTTGTAATTGTTATATTAACTATTTACGTAGAATTTTAGGTAATCACCTTGCCTCGGTAATTTTGTTGTAAAATGTAATACTGTTTAACGTAGAGAATTTTGTTACACCATAAATTAAACTTGCGAAGCTTATGATTATATACGTAAAGAAGTAGAATCAATTAATGCTGTATGGATTGGTACACTACTTTTGACTACGAAAGATATTTTTGGACCCATGAATGTTATGTAAATGCTGTATATAATATCTAGCCTATTTCTTCGCAGAATAAAAATATTGTTTATATGATATATAAAAATATTATTCAGCGACAAGCTAATAGGCTCCTCTTTGTTTTCCGTAAGTTAGTCAGCCTCCTTGTCTAAGATGCAGAGTCCTTGGCTGAAAGCGTCCGACCTCCGACTGAAGAGACGAGATCGCCGTAAACTGACCAAGTAGCAGCAGTCCTATTCATTTCCCTGGGATAACGTTGGCGCGCAGTTTAGACTGGCTTCTCCTTTCACTTGCCTGGCAGTTTATGCCAAAAGAGTTCCGTTTTCCCTCGTTAGGCGAAGGAGGATCTCTACAATCGACCTCTTCACGATTTACGTTAATTCCTTAACCGAAAATTTATCTCAGGTTAGTTTCCGTCTATCGAAGCCTTCAATGCTTTAAACATTCAGGTGAAATTTGCTTGAATTATGAGATACTGTTTTCCGTAATTTTCTGGAAAATGTTTGCTGCGCGTATTCGGATACGAAGGATTGTAAAATTACCGTAAAATGCATTACTAAATGTTTACTGAAATTATGCATTTTTACGTACTGTTTAAACGATGCTTATACGTATATATATATATATATATATATATATATATATATATATATATATATATATATATATATATATATATATATATATGTGTGTGTGTGTGTGTGTGTGTGTGTGTAGGTATGTATGTTGGTACCGTGCTTGCGCGTTTGTTTGTGTGTAGTCCTACGCATAGCATTCAAGAGCTGACAGTTTGATTTGTAAGCTAATAACCATTTGCAACAGCAGGTGTGTTGTTTTATACGACTGAACGAGATTGAACCTTGCAGCTTGTCACTAAGTCCAACCATAAATTTATCCACGCTTTCATTCATGGTAGAAATCTCCAACATGAAATGGATTGTAAAATTATCTAACACCACTGATTTATATCATTTATTTACCCGAATGTAATTTATTCATTCATAATAATGATTTCAGTGAATGGAGTCCATTGATAGAGATTGATTACTGCGGGGTAAATTTAATTGCAATGATTTGTAAGTTTGATGGTTTGGTGGGAAGCACAAACATGATCTCGAAAATATGTTATAGGATACAAAAATAATTGTCATGACAAAAATAACCAAAAAAGTAATAATAATAATAATATAATAATAATAATAATAATAATAATAATAATAATAATAATAATAATAATTAGGGCATCTATTTCCTTGATGCTCTTACCATACAGCTTGATGTCGTCTATGAACATCAGATGGTTGATTCTGTTGCCTCTTTTCTTGAGTTGGTACCCAGCATCCATCTTCTGTAGTACTTTGTCATGGGAATCATGGCTACTACGAAAAGAGTAGTGGGGACAGTGAGGTCGCCCTGGAAGATCCCTCTCCTGATATTAACCTTTGCTAATCTTATTCCAGAGCTTGTAAGTATTGTATTACAGTTGTGCATTGTATTTTTGAGAGCTGATGGTGTTTTCCTCTGCCCCATATATTTTCAGGCATTCTATTAGCCATGTGTGTGGTATCATGTCGAAGGCTTTCTGATAGTCAATCCATGCCATGCTTAGGTTGTTTTTCCTTCTCCTAGTGTTATTCATTACCATTTTGTCTATCAGGAGCTTATTATTATTATTAGTATTATTATTATTATTATTATTATTATTATTATTAGTATTATTATTAATTATTATATTATTATTATTATTATTATATTATTATTATTATTATTATTATTATTATTATTATTAAGAGGTAAAATTCAAACAAAGAAATAGCAAATAAAGTATTTATGAAGGAATCAAAGAGAAGGGGTACGGAGCTCTGAAGTATGATTGCAGCCTAAAGTAAACTGCTTTATTTCGTCATGAGCAGATCACATTGCAGAATATTGTCTATGCGTAATAGGCGCTACATAAAACTACAATAATCTTGGAAAGTATAAAATCCTGGAATGTTAATCTAATTGCTAGAGTTGGTTTACAAATCCAATCACTATCTTTTGTGTAACCAATTCCGAGGAAGTTGGGAGGGAGAATGGAATTGTTCAAAATAGCTATGTGAAATAGGATTATTCAATATAAAAAATGTATCATGAAATTTTTTTTTTTGGATCAGATGCATATTTTGAAAGTAATTTTTTCTAATGACATTGTGCATCGGTTAATCTTTTAGCATTTGCAAAACATTATAACCTTCCCTTTGTAGTCAGGGAAGCCATTGACCATTCGCCTGACCCAAACGAGATAAAGAGAGAGGTAAAGAATTTTTTAATTTTTCCTTTATTTTTTTTGGTACATTTACGCAATTTTTTTTTTGTTTTTATAATTTTGGTTCATTACTTGAATCAACCTTAATTTTGGCCTAAATTCTATATTCAACTCAACTCATTGATGAATTATGTTGATATTTATTATTATTATTATTATTTTTTTTTTTGTGCTCTATCACAGTCTTCCAATTCGACTGGGTGGTATTTATAGTGTGGGGTTCTGGGTTGCATCCTGCCTCCTTAGGAGTCCATCACTTTTCTTACTATGTGCACCGTTTCTAGGATCACACTCTTCTGCATGAGTCCTGGAGCTACTTCAGCCTTTAGTTTTTCTAGATTCCTTTTCAAGGATCTTGGCAACGTGCCTAGTGCTCCTATGATTATGGGTACGATTTCCACTGGCATATCCCATATCCTTCTTATTTCTGTGTCAGATCTTGATACTTATCCATTTTTTCTCTCTCTTTCTCTTCAACTCTGGTGTCCCATGGTATTGCGACATCAATGAGTGATACTTTCTTCTTGATTTTGTCAATCAACGTCAGGTCTGGTCTTTATTTGCACGTTATCACCCTATCTGTTCTGATACCATAGTCCCAGGAGGATCTTTTCCTGGTTCGTTTTCATATCACTCCTTCAGGTTGGTGTTCGCACTACTTATTACTGCAAGGTAGCTGATGTTTCTTGCACAGGCTCCAGTGGAGGGCTTTTGCCACTGAATCATGCCTCTTTTTTTTGTACTGGTTCTGTGCAAGTGCCGGACATTCGCTTGCTATGTGGTTTATGGTTTCATTTTTCGTATTGCACTTCCTACATATGGGAGAGATTTTGTATTTCCGTCTATCGTTCTTTGAACATATCTGGTTCTTAGGGCCTGATCTTGTGCGCTGTTATCATTCCTTCAGTTTTCTTCTTTAGCTCTCCCCTCTGTAGCCATTGCCACGTGTCATCGCTGGCTAGTTCTTTAGTCTGTCTCATGTATTGTCCGTGCATTGGTTTGTTGTGCCAGTCCTCTGTTCTGTTTGTCATTCTCCTGTGTCTGTATATTTCTGGGTCTTCGTCTACTTTTATTAGTCCTTCATCCCATGCACTCTTTAGCCACTCGTCTTCACTGTTTTCAGATATTGCCCCAGTGCTCTGTTCTCGATGTTGACGCAGGCCTCTATACTTAGTAGTCCTTCTCCCTCCTTCCTTTCGTGTTATGTATAGTCTGTCCGTATTTGCTCTTGGGTGTAGTGCTTTGTGATTGTCATATGTTTCCTGGTTTTCTGATCTATGCTGCGGAGTTCTGCCATCGTCCTTTCCACTATTCTTGTGCTGTATCTGATTACTGGCACTTCCCATGTGTTTAGCTTTTTATCATATTTCCGGCGTTGAGTTTGACTTGAGTATCGTCTTGAGTCTCTGCATATATTCTTTCCTGATCGTGTCCTTCATCTCTTGGTGTTTTATATCCCCTCCTTCCATATTCCCAGGTATTTGTATCCAGTCTCATCTATGTGTTTGATGTTGCTCCCATCTGGTAGCTTTATCTCTTCAGTCTTGTTACTTTGCCCTTTTGTATGTTGACTAAGGCGCATTTTTCTATTCCAAACTCCATCCTGATGTCCCCTACCAGATACAATCCTTACAGTCTGGATTAGGGTATCTATTTCCTTGATGCTCTTTCCATACAGCTTGATGTCGTCCATGAACATCAGATGGTTAATTCTGTTGCCTCTTTTCATGAGATGAGTTTGTCATGGGAATCATGGCTACTACGAAGAGTAATGGGGACAGTGAGTCTCCCTGGAAGATCCCTCTCCTGATATTACCTCTGCTAGTCTTATTCCAGAGCTTGTAAGTATTGTATTCCAGTTGCGCATTGTATTATTATTATTATTATTATTATTATTGTTATTATTATTATTATTATTATTATTATATTATTATTATTATTAATTGGAGGTAAACATCAGGTATGCTATGTGACAAAAGATTACATATAAAGCTGAAGGGGAAAATGTACAAAAGCATTGTCATACCTGCGTTGATGTATAGTTGTGAAACATGGCCCATGAAGAAAGCACAGGAGAGGAGGAGGATGAGAGTGGCAGAGATGAGAATGTGACGTTGGATGTACGGAGTGATAAGGAGAGACAGGATAAGGAATGACTTCATGAGAGGGACGGTAAAAGTTACAGAAGTACCAAAGAAGCTACAATAGAGACGATTGCAATGGTTTGGGCATGTTATGAGATGAGGGTAGGATTCTGTATGTAAAAGAACCATGAACATGGATGTACCCGGAACAAGGAGGAGAGGTAGACCATAAATTATATGGCGAGACAGTTAACAGGGGCATGCGGAAGAGGAACTTGAGAGAGGTAATGGTGTATGATCGCAGAAGATGGAGAAGAATAATAACAAACAGCGACAACTCTAAATAGGGGAAAATCGAAAATATTTATAAGCTTTGTAAACATAATTACACATACTTGAGCGATTCAAAATAAAGAGAAACGAATGGATTTTATATGTGTATATATCGAAGTTAACAAATAACACAATCTGTCCAGTAAACAGTGGTGCTGAAAGCCCAGTGGCAACCCAGCCAGGAAAACTTGTTTTAGGTAATGTGACATTATGACTACCAACTTCAGAAGTAAGGTGAGATTGAGAAACAGGTGTTATACACAGGTGATAGACACGCCTAAAAGCGGAAATTTCCGAGGTGACCTTTGAGAAGATGGTGGCCCAAGCTATGATTAGAGTTGGGTTGTGGTAGCTCAGTAGTTTCGCCCACACTTCACTGTGTGGTGGTCCTGAGTTGAATCTCCATAATTATTTGATAGATTTCACTGGTAAAAACCGACCTGTGAGCTGGCGATTGGTGTTTTTGGGGAAAGTTAAGTGTATCTTAATTTAACCAGACCACTGAGCTGATGAACAGCTCTCATAGGGCTGGCCTGAAGGATTAGATATTTTTATGTGGCTAGGGACAGGACCTACAGCTTATTCTGGGATCCGAACCACATTATATTGAGAAATGAATTTCTAGTCACCAGAAATAAATTCCTCTGATTCCACGTTGGCAGAGCGGAGAATCAAACTTCGGACTGCCGAATCAGTAGAGGAGCACGTAACCCATTCGTCCAACGAGGGACAGGTTTTTGGGGAGCTCATTAGTATACCAACTAGGTCGTCAGCAGCCGTTTCGAGAGCTTTGCGCGCCAATGCATTGCCCTGTTCCTTGCTTTTGCTGCTCTTGATCCAAGTAGTGTTGGGAATATGAAATCAACCTTATAGTACCTTTTTTCATTTTACAAAATTAACAAGTTAAACACTGAGAACTAATGATTTACCTTAGTAGAACAAAACATGTAATGCGTGTATGTATGTGTGTGTGCATAGGAAACCTCAACTTAAATAAATCTCTTATTAGTAAATAAAACTACTTCGTCCTACAGGACATGAGGTACATCGTACATCACTTTCAGTGTCGAATTCCAAGCCAGAATGACCAGCGGTAAGTCATCTTTGTCTCCAAGAAACGAATACGGTCACTATATCTCTTTATAACAATATCCCAAAGAATAACTTTATCCTCACTCCAATTCGATTTTGGGACTCGTCTTACCGTGGAGCACAAAGATTGACCACTGAAATAAATAAGAAATCTATAAAACCTTTTGAAGTGAC
The DNA here is from genome assembly GCF_015104395.2 of Macrobrachium nipponense. NCBI lineage: Eukaryota > Metazoa > Arthropoda > Malacostraca > Decapoda > Palaemonidae > Macrobrachium > Macrobrachium nipponense. Next base: position 18,958,272 of record NC_087203.1, read on the forward strand.
AGTAATTCTGCTGAGTGGAAATTTAACAATACCCGTAGGAATTCTTTATTATATGATTAAATATCAGTTATCCAGTGGGTATTGCAAACCGCAATAGTTATGAGAGCAGTAAAATCTCAAATCTCAAAACGAATGTGAAACTGGAGCTTATGATTAATTCTGCAACCAGATCTCGTAGTCGTAAACTTCATGAGCGATTACCCAGTTAGAGCTTGAAATTCCATCAGATTCTAAAACATTTTCTCTACTAGGGATGAGTACGAATTGAGTACATCAAAGATTCACGATTCTGAGGAAATTACAAGTATGCGTTCACCGTGTAGATTAGCGGCTTACGGCCTTAATTGGGGGAAACATCAATAAACCAATAGAGACCATATTAACGGAATTTGCAGACTCCCGAATTGAAACGAAATGCATATTACGTGCACAGTTCGATTGATAAATATTAGAGAGTCCATCCAGGATTCGAGCGGAAGGAAGAAACGTTTCTTGGAAATATTAACTATAGCAATCTTCAGAATAATTATCATTTAGAGAGTATTTTGTCACACACACACAAACACACACACACACTCACACTCACACACTACACACACACACACGCACACACACACACACACACACATATATATATATATATATATATATATATATACTATATATATATATATATATATATATATATATATATATGTATTGTATATATTAATATATTTGCCTGGGGCAGGCAAGGTGCAAGGAATATTGAATTTGAAATGTGGCCTTAAGGGGCCACTTACTCATAATTAAATATGTGATAAAATACAACGCACAAGATAACTTACCTGAGAGTTACATTTAAACAAAAGGGAAGGTTGCCATGAAAGCCAATAGTAGCGATCCATTAAATTAATTTATTTCACACATTTCAAAGAGGGGAAATAAATCATGATTGGTATGCAACCCAGCAGGAAAATGCAACAATAAAATTTAGAGGAAACTCACAGTAACTGGCTTTCAGAAAAATGGAGATGTTTCACATATTGCATTAGTAACACAAATGGAAGCCCTTGGCTTGTGAATAGGCATTTTACTCTCTTGTAAACAGTTGCAGAAGCAGGGGGCTTGCTTGTAGCCAGTCTGAATTAATTTCCTTCTAAGGCAACTTCTCACAGGTAGAACGGTGGCAGAGACAGGAGGGGACGAGATGACGCGTCTCTGGAAATAGATTTCCCAGATAAGGATTCATGAATGCATAAAAGTTTTCTCTCACTTGCGATAATCTATCACAATGGAGGGAAATTAACTCTATATCATTGCGCAAAGGATTATTTCATCACTAGGCTTAATTCACATGGGGTTACACACATACTATAGTAGATTGGCATCAACCGCTCATCTGATGTCTAGGCGAGTCCCTTATGACGCTCCTGATTGGCTGTTGATAAGCCAGTCACAATGCTGGAAACTCTCAGTCTCTCGAGAGAGTCCACTAAGGCAGGGTGTATGTTGCACCTCTCCTGAGGGTCAGGATGCAAGGTTGATGTGAATCTACTATAGTATTGATTTGGGATCAGCAGAGGATTTGCTTTGGGAGACGAATAATATGAAAAGGAAAGGCGAGATTTAATGAGAGAAACAGAAACTGGTACTCGGTTGTTAATTTCAGACAAACCAAGTGCACATTGCAGAAATAGCTAGATAATCCATTATGTCTTCATTTAGCAACTGATTAGAGGTCTTGCCTGTGTGTGGGCTGGACGGGAAACTGACTTTCTCTCGGCCGCTTTCCTTGGCTGTGTGTATAGGCCCTCAGACCACGGAAGTAGCGAATCTCAAGAAGGAGTGCCCGGCATTCTTGCAAAACAATTGAGAACTAGCAAAAGTAGAGCAGAAAATGTCTTTTCCAGACATAATTACTAATCGTACTACCTGGCTCGACCTTCTTTGAAACTGCACCCAAAAACTCACTCTTGAAAGTCGGTTCCTGGGCCTACCTCTCACCCCTGGTCTTAGCTAACCTGTTCAAGGAGAATCCATCCCAATGGATTCTTGGAATAGAGGATGTGGTGGCTATATATATATATATATATATATATATATATATATATATATAAAATATATATATATATATATATATATATATATATATATATACGTATATATATATATATATATATATATATATATATATATATATATATATATATATATACGTATATACATATATATTATATATATATATATATATATACGTATATATATATATATATATATATATATACGTTATATATATATATATATATATATATATATATATATATATATATATATATATGATATATATAACATGTATATATGGTGTAACACGGGTTTATGCAAATGTCTTTGGAAATGGAAGAAGAACCATCCACCATTGACACCTCCTAGAGCCATGTTTATAGGAGGTGGTTGTTATGATGTGGAGTAGGAGGTGGGATGGGGATGGAGCGAATGATGCAAGTGGATTGCTTGTTTTTTATTGTTTTTTTTTCTTAAAATTTATTGAACAATTTAACAGTACATTTCCTTCAACAGACTTCTTGTAATCTAATCTTAATGATTAGCTTACAGTGGTAGCCTATGGTTTTTATTTAAAATGATGCTTGGCAACATATGTGTTCACTAATCCTAGTGCGCCCTGTCCTTCCCGCCTCGCCTCGGAATGGTTGAATCATAGATATGGGTTGAATCAAGATTCAGGACTAGGTCTACACCGGTGCTGAATGAGCGTTAGTGATAGTAGTCATGAAAGACAAAGGAAGCAGGAGGGAGAATATCTGTAATTTGAATAATGCCTGTTTTTTTCCCTCTTTCGATTACTTTATGAACAGGTTATCTTCGACAGGAAGGAAGGAAGGAAGGAATTTTCAATAATCTACGTTTTTTTTTTTTATTCGGTGGAGAAGTCGTTTTCCCGTTCATTGGAAGTCTTTTCCTGAAGACGTTTTATGAGGTGGAGAGATTTACAATGACGTTAAACAGAATGACCTACTTTGAGGGAGGGGATGAGTTGTTCAAAGAATACCATTGATGGAGAGGGAGAGGGAGAGGGAGAGGGTTTCAGTGAAGCAAGGTTATCTTCCTCCTTTGTTCAATATTAAAAAAATACTTTTTAATTTGGAGGTATTTTAATCACATTGACCTAATCGCTGATTTTTTTTAACAGTGGATTTCATAACCATGTAGTCTAGGAATTGAACTATTGGTGAAGTAAGTTTGGACCAATCATTCTCATTATCACATCAAATTTTCAAAGTGGCCACCATTGCCGTTGATACATAATGCTGCTCTTTGCAATAAGGAATTCGTACTTTTTATAAGATTTTTCTTTTATGTGCTGTGAGGCTTCCATTATCCCCTACTGAAATTCCTGTTTACTGTGATTTTCTTCTCGTATACTAGCGGTTTCCAGGCCAATCGGTTAAGGTGCTGCCTTACTTGGTTGCTAAAATGGGGTGGTGCTCCGTCATCCTGGAAAATTAATCGGCGTCGTGTAGCCAGAGGAACATCTTCCAGGAGTAAGGGGACATGATCTGTGAAAAATTTGGCATAAGCATAAGCCCCATAACACGATCTTCGAGGATGTGTTAGCCGATCAAGCGATCATCGATAATGCCACACCAGACATTAACTAGAAATGTGTTGGAATTGCATTTTACTATTTTGTAAGGAAAATAATTTGCCCACCAATGTTCATTGTGAACACTGTAGCTCCTTACGGTTGAATGTAGTTTCATCAGTGAATGAAATCATCCAATAGCTGAGAATTATCTTGCAAACACCTACAGAACTCTAGCTGCTTGTCAGATTCTCCCTCCTGAAAATGTTGAACTTTGTGGTGATGGTACGGACGAAACCCTTCAATTCTCAATACTCTCCATGCTTTCGTGTGCGACACTTCGAGTCGGAATGAAAGTCTTCTGGTACTAATGTCGAGGCTATGACATTAGTACCAGAATATCTCTTACCTTTCCGTGTTCGCTTATCCGTTCCGCTGGTGCAGTTATTCCAGAGAAAAATCCTTTCTCATGAAGATGCGGAAAAAAAACAGAGTAGAATATTCTTACGCAAGATCTTCAGTTTGGATATTTTTTTCTGCACTCTTGCACAGTACCATGGGCATTCCCACTACAAAACTGTAAATGAACATAATGTCTGCATATTCCGCATTACTGAAACGGAAAGGCATTGTCTCCAGTGTGTTTCTTTCAAAATGAATCAAATATTTTAAGCTTATACTCTGGACACACCCACTTATCTTTTCTTTTGGAAAAGCGAGACTGATAAGGCTTCGACTTCAGTGTGACTATGAGCAACTGATCAGGCAGATTGCTAATAGCATCGCATCCTCCACCCCCCAATCCCTGAATCCTGACTACTCAGACACCCAATACACCATCTCGCTCGTATGAGAGAAGTATGATAACTAACAGCTTACATTTCAAAATCATCTCACCGACAAACGAAGCCTTAAATTGCATATGTTTATAGAACATTTTTCGTTCAGAAAAGCTTTTTCTTCCATTTCCCAAAATATTTGCACACACATACACACACACACAGATATATATCTAAGTATATATATATATATATATATATGATATATATATATATATATATACATATATACTATATGATATATATATATATATATAGATATATCTATATATATATATTATATATATATATATATATATATATATATATATATATATATATATATATTATACGTTTGTTATTCTTCTCAATCACGAAGATAGAATATCTCGAGGTACTCCACAATAAAAGCGAAGGAGAAACCAGAAGAAAAAGGAAACAGAGTTCTTGATTTGTTCCAACACTTTCATCTTCCATCAGTCCTTTTCCAGGGAACTTTATTGACTAATCAGTTTAAGAAAATCGTATACCGAACATATGTTTACATTTGTCTTCAAGACTTGCATAAAACATAAACTGCATAAAACACAAACAAGTAAATATTGTTAACGGTGCTTACAACTGTTACAGGATACTATAAAAAATAGATGGTCTAGTACATAGTTCGTTCTTTCTTTTTCATTGTGAAGTACATCGAGATGTATGTATTGTCACAGGGCAGCCCTGCGTGTATGATTTTACTTTGGGGAAAATCTAGCAAAGGACTGTCTACTCAAAAATTCCTTTTTTGGAAATGACAGAGCTGACTGGGGGTGGCCCGCCACTAGTGATCAGAAAAATGAAGAGAATAAATACCTTCATAGAAGCATCTAGAATTACTTTTAAAAGGATTGAAGGTAAATGTAATAAAATTACTTTAAAATGGTTTGAAGGTAAACGTAAGCTGTCCACTTACAAAGATAATTCTATAAGGTAATCAGAAGAACAAAAATGTACAAGGAGCACTCATTGGCTCCATGGCACTGAATCACTACTAGAAGTCAAGAAGTATGTACGGTATCAAAGAAAAAGAGTGCCACTAGGTTGGATTTAAAAAAAAAAAAAAAAAAAAAAAAAGAAAAAAAGAGGAAAAAAAACCCTAATTTTAGGGTTAAACATGGTGCATAGATATATGGAACAAATTCTTAAGAATGGCACACTGTAAGCAAGGTTGCTCCTATGGGAATCTCAGGAATAGTATCCCAAGAATGTCACTGGCAGGTGTTGCAACATAAATGTCAACAGCTGTAAACTTACGCAAAATAACCAACACAAAAGAGAAACTATGCCAAACACGAGATATATCAAATGTTACATGAGACGTTACTAGCACTAATTTACTGTTAGTACGAGTAGCAAAGATCTATTAACTCTTCCACTGATTTCACAAGACTATCACAATTGCACAGACTAAAACACGAGTCTCTGAAGGAGACGGGATAATAGTAGTATGGGAACAGGAGAACAGTTGGAACAAGGAATGAATGCAAGGAATAGTAGGTGAAAGACCGACATACCAACTTCCAATTCAGATACCTTGGTTCGTAGACAAGAGTCACAAGACATGCGTAGATAGCGCCAGTGTGTCAGCGGAAAGACTTTGGTCGCTTGCAGTTCTTCACCTGGGAATAACAGATGTCCCTTAAGTTTTCTGCTTCTCCTCAAATCTTAGGCCGTTATCGACTTAAAGTCAGCGTCTGAATTGTGACCGGGGTATGACAGGCAACAGATCACTTTTGACATGACATTAAAATGACATTTACATGTTTTCGCCTTCGAGACGTCGTTAAGGAAACAATAGAACAAAAACCAAGTCAAAAATATCGCATGGATCTCAAAACATCACAACAACAACGTTTTGTTTTACTCTATATGAAGCAGTTACTTTAATTCTTTCAATTTCCCTTATGGCTTCGAATTCTCCCTCATGATTTTGAATAAAAGAAAAATCAGAAGGACGCTTAACACACACACACACGCACGCGCATATATATAATATATTTATACACACACACACACACACACATATATATATATATATATATATATATATATATATATATTATATATATATATATATATATATATATATATCATGTACTATGATAACTGTATCCTAAAAGTCAGATTAGATGCTTCTTAAGCCACCATATCGATGAAATTCTTGCATGTCCTTCACTGCTTCCGGACTTCTTCAAAATTACGTTTGGATAGCTGATGCGGTAAATCTCGTTTTGCCCTTAAATGAGATAGTGCATAGGTAAAAGGGTTCGATATTTATTCCATGATAAAACTAATATCCGTGTGAAATGCTGTATCAAAATAGGTGAATAAACGCAGATAATATTTTTGATTGGTTTCCTTCTCATTTTTTGAAAAGAGCCACAGCTATAGAATCTAATTACTTTTTGCCTGTTTCTGCCATACATATTAAGCGTCCAATAAATAGTTAAACAGTGGTCTCATTATGGAGTTGCAGAATACTTTGAATTTCTACATACTAAAAACAATATTTGCGTAAGCAACTTAACTATCTGTAACTTTAGGGCATATGTGCGAGTAAAGATCCTGCAATATTGCATAGTTATCCTTCTTTTAAAAAAAGGCAGTATGAGAACGATATTCTTCGATTTCATTTCTTGAAATTATTTTCGAATAAGTAAAATTTCTTCCCAAGGAAACCTTGCTTTTCACCCTATGGGTATTTAAATTTCAAGAATATCACCTAGATAAGGAGTTTGCTTTGTTGATTTTAACATATTCCTAACCACTGAAACTACACTTTGTGGTTAGCTTCGGTAGACCGATGCTGCCAAATCAGTTGCTGTTTTATTTGTACTAAACACAAAATTATTTATAGGATCTGCATTTACTTCTACTATATATCAATAAAGATCAAAATGACGCTAAACAAATGTTGCCCAAGACAAGAATCTTTCTATGCGCTCTGAGTTTGAAAAAGGAAAAAATGGTGCTCCAAAGATTTTCATTTCCGTCTTTTCCTGAGATGCTCCAAGTTCCCAAGTCCAGCATTTGAGTCTCGCATTCCTGGAGTGTTTATTCTCAGGTTACGAGAATTTTTCTACGATAAATGCCAGATCATCACGGTAATACTATTTAAATGACATGTTTACCTCTTCCTATATCCGACTTGGTGACTATGATAAGTGTGTGTATTGGTAAAGGTTTATTCGTTTTTATTTTAGTGGTAAAAACTAATTAAAAGCAATTATTCCTATCTCTTCGATCATAAGTCCTTGTGAAATGTGATGGGCGAGGATATTAATGAGGCTGAGAATGGGGTCCCTTTCAAGCCTCTCGTTTGTTTTCATTTTATACAAGTGCTTACTTATTTCCTGTTTATAGCTTCTCATTTCCTTTAATCTTCTTGTGGTTTCCTATTCTTCATTTTTTTTTTTTTTTTTTTTACCCCCTCCAGCAGGTGGTAAAATGAGAAATATGAGTTTACCATCTCCACATTTCCCATTTAAAAGCATTTTATTTTTCGTTAACTTTTTACGCAATGAACTCTCTTCGATACCCAAAAATTCAACCGACAACAAATTCTTTGATGTGGACACACTGCAATACTCAAACTGGAAGAACATTATTGCTTGAATTATCTCACAAATGCTCTGGGGAACCAAGAAATTCCCAGGGAAGTGTCGTTTCGAAACGTCCTTATCCAGTACTCCTGATTCTCCAAGTCCTTACTCATTACTCTTTTGTAAGTCTCCTGTCCGTTCTCCTTCCTTTATTGTTGTCTTCTACGGCATCGTCCTCTTCGGTGAGTCTTTTTCTTTTATTTTAATTTTATTATTCACCTTCCCTCTCTGATGCAGCAAAACCTGTCACACAAGTTATTCAACTTATTTTTATTTATTTCATATTTCTACTTCAGCATCTAGCGTTCTGTCACTTTCGCTTGCCATGCATCGCATAATTCCATGGAAAACAAGCTTCTCCCCTTGTGTTCTTAGCGTACGAGTATGCTTTCTTTTTATCGAGTTTCTGCTGTCTTTGCCTCTTGATATTTCAAACTGTCATGCTGGTTTGATGGTTTGATCAGAGCTATTGTCTTCATTTAATGTAATATTGCTTTATTGCTATTAATTTTACTCGCTTATTCATTTTAACAGAATTTGCTGGTAAATAAGAAAGTTATAATATATCATCCCTGAAAACACCACATAGACTCGGTGTTTTTATCATTGTGTTGTTGACATTTTGTTTTTAGTTTGTGATTCATTACCGTAAATTTTCTTCTATCTTAATGGTATGAATGTTGATGGCGAGGATATTATTTTAATGATCCTAAATTTTTTGTTTTAATGGTATTCTGGGGAATTCTTCATGTTTTGACAATGCTGGTACGACGATGAAACGGGTTATTATTATTACACTAGCTGACCAACCCGGGCGCTGCCGGGAAAAACTCTTGAGTGACAACTGATAAACTCTCTCTCTCTCTCTCTCTCTCTCTCTCTCTCTCTCTCTCTCCAACCATCTCTGTCGCTTTCCCTCTTTCTTCTCACTAATACAAACTCACTCTCTCTCTCTCTCTCTCTCTCTCTCTCTCCTCTCTCTTTCTTCTCCCCAATACCCCATCTACTCTCTCTCACTTCCCCTCCCTCTCATTGTATCTCTGTCAAACCCCCTTTGATGTCATTGATGTTTACCTTATAGTATTCTTTACCAAATGATAAGTCATATGTATACAGAATATTGTATGATAAATTCGTAATGTAACTAAGTCTACAGGCATAACCAGCCGCGTTTCACGGACAGAACCAGCTCCGTTTCAGGGAATCCCTTCTCGCCCCCAACCCCCTTCGAAGCGGGGGAGGTAAGATGAAACCCCATTAGGGGTCCCCACTATAGCCCTGCCAAGTTCCATCCCCATCGGACCAGCTGTTTGGCCGTGATTGAATGACAGACGGACGGACGGACAGACATAATACCCATTATATTAAGATTATTATTATTTGCTGGAAGAAGACCTTCATTAATACAGGGTTTACTGAAAAAATGTGGTATTAGTCAAATTGTATATTTTATACTAAATGCAATACAAATTGGATCTTAATCCTAATTAGCAAAAGATTCCAAATAACTCATTCTGGATTCCTCTTGCTCAGGGACGTCTGCTCCTCTCTCTCTCTTCAGACTATTAACAGTATTTGTCACATTTTATAATAATAATAATAATAATAATAATAATAATAATGGGCGTAATGTCTGTATGTCTGTCTGTCTGTCTGTCTGTCTGTCAGTTCATTCAATCACGGCCAAACTGCTGGTCAAGATGGGCATGAAACTTGGCAGGGTTATGGTGGGGACCCCTAAGATGATTTGTAATGGGGTTTCATCCAACCTACCCCCCTCCTTTGTAGGGGGTGGGAGTGAGAAGGGATTCCCTGAAACGGAGCTGTTTCTGGCCGTGAAACGAGGCTGGTTATTCCCGCAGACTTAGTTAGTTTACGATTTTTCATACATAATTTCTGTACAACTTCCCCAGAGAAAGTCACGAATATTTCAGCTCGGACACAATAGAAGATGAAAATTATCATCAATATCCGCAAGATTTTTTTTTTGAATAACTTAAATCCATCGGGACTCCAGGGCACAAAATAATGTTGAAGAAGTACTGCCCGGTAATGTTGCTTCGGAATTTCGATCCTGCCAATGGACATAATAAAAAGGAAACTGACAAGTTCCTGCTTTCTACTCTTTTTTTGGGAAGACACAGGATCATAAGAGCATTTATCAGTATCCATAAAGCACTGACATACAAGTTGCGTCTTTGCAGTAACATAATGAAAAGAAAGATACTTTATTATTCGTATCACCGTGCAAAGTTATTGACAAAGAAACCAACCAATCAAGATCCCTGTTCCGTTAAATTAAAGTCACTGACAAGAGAGAGAGAGAGAGAGAGAGAGAGAGAGAGAGAGAAGAGAGCCATTTAACGACATTAATGCACTACAATTTTATAATTTTATCTTGCTATTGAAAAATGAGAGAGAGAAAGAGAGAGAAGATAATTTGTGATTTGAGAGCTAAGTAATCCGATAATCCCATCACCGTCTTTGTTACTTGACTTACATCGAGAGAGAGAGAGAGAGAGAGAGAGAGAGAGAGAGAGAGAGAGAGAGAGAGATCCTTAAAAGAGGGTAAACAATAATGAATACAAACTTCTTTACGTTCATTGATCGTCCCTTCACTTACCTTAAGAGAGAGAATATCATTAAAAGAGGGGAAACAACAATGAATAAGAATTTCTCTGCATTCAGTGATCGTCCCTTGAATTACATTACGAGAGAGAGAGAGAGAGAGAGAGAGAGAGAGAGAGAGAGACTATTCGTGTTATCGCCCTTATTTTAATATTGCTGAACAAATAGTACATATAAATTTTTTTTGCTCTATCACAGTCATCCAATTCAACTGGGTGGTATTTATAGTGTGGGGTTCCGGGTTGCATCCTGCCTACTTAGGAGTCCATCACTTTTCTTACTATACTATGTGCGCCGTTTCTAGGCTCACACTCTTCTGCATGAGTCCTGGAGCTACTTCAGCCTCTAGTTTTACCAGATTCCTTTTCAGGGATCTTGGGATCATGCCTAGTGTTCCTATGATTATGGGTACAATTATTATTATTATTATTATTTTATTGTTTATTTATTTTTTTTTTGCTCTATCACAGTCCTCCAATTCGACTGGGTGGTATTTATAGTGTGGGGTTCTGGGTTGCATCCTGCCTCCTTAGGTAGTCCATCACTTTTCTTACTATGTGCGCCGTTTCTAGGATCACATTCGTTCTGCATGAGTCCTGGAGCTACTTTAGCCTCTAGTTTTTCTAGATTCCTTTTCAAGGATCTTGGGGGAGCACTAGGCGTGATCCCAAAATCCCTGAAAAGGAATCTAGAAAAACTAAAGGCTGAAGTAGCTCCAGGACTCATGCAGAAGAGTGTGATCTAGAAACGGCGCACATAGTAACGAAAAGTGATGGACTCCTAAGGAGGCAGGATACAACCCGGAATCCCACACTATGAATACCACCCAGTCGAATTGGAGGACTGTGATAGAGCAAAAAAAAAAATAAATAAAATTAAAAGATAAATAAATAAATAATAATAAAAAATATAATATAATAATAATAATAATAATAATAATCATAGGAACACTAGGCACGATCCCAAGATCCCTGAAACGGAATCTGGAAAAACTAGAGGCTGAAGTAGCTCCAGGACTCATGCAGAAGAGTGTGATCCTAGAAACGGCGCACATAGTAAGAAAAGTGATGGACTCCTAAGGAGGCAGGATGCAACCCGGAACCCCACACTATAAATACCACCCAGTCGAATTGGAGGACTGTGATAGAGAAAAAAAAAAAGAATAATAATAATAATTCAAGATACTTTACAAGAATTACCCGAGGTATGTACATGTGATAGCCTTTTCATGGTAAATATTTAAAGAATAAAGGCTACTGCAAGTTATTCCTCAATAAAACTTCAACATCAGAAGAAGAATTAACATTAAGTGTTCAGTCCCCTATGATTCTTCAAAACGAGAGTGGAAATGGCTGTAGGTTACAAAGCCTCGATGTTTACTTGCGACATCTATTCCTATTCCCGTCCAAAGTGAACAGATCTTTTCAGTCGCCAGAAAAAGAAGCGAAAGGGAAGCAGCTAACAGATAAAATGGCACACCTATAGTTCCTGGGTGCTATGACTCCTGTCGGAAACATCTGTTATATAACAGATGCTCATAATTTGCCAAGGCTAACTCTAACTCTGGATACTTATCCACACTCCTGTCTCATTTTTCACCCCCTGTAGTACCCTTGTGTCTTTAACGATCCATTTTGTGTTACGGACCATCATCCATTATTTCTTTTTCTTTCGGAGTTGTGAAAATTTAGTTTTGGTGATGATTGCAGTGGAATGCATTCCTCTCAGACGAGAAATAAAAGTTTTATCTCATCTCTTCATACATCACATCGAGTTTTGTATAGTTGTGTGTGTGTGTGTGTGAGTATGTGTGTGTGCCAAAAGTTGTTATACCATTGATGAAAGCAGATGAGTTGTAATATATTTAAGTAAAACACATATACAGGACAGCTACATTATTAGCGCATTATCTGATAAAAATGGAAACATAAAATGGCTTTGATGTTGATGATATATTTATTTGTTGTGGATCGTTCCTGGAATACAGTCACGGAATCAGGCCCGTCTTCTTGCCCACTATAAATTTCTTGACAGTTTGCTCTGTTGAGAACTGATCATGCCACCTGTTCTTGTACTTGAAGAATCTAAAAGATGGAAAATGTAACCAGAGACGACCCTTTCTTGGTTCGTGTGCACAGTATTTCAGAATACAAGAACAGTCCATTTTAGTTTTTTGCAGTCATCTGACCTTTCATTGAATGATAAACTTTCTCTGCTTACACGTGTTCCTTTTTTTCTATTTCATCGACAACTCTCATCAGAAGATATTTTATTTACCACTTTGCGTTTAGCAATGAAGTGGGATCACCATTACTTTTAAATATAGCCCGAAACTGACTCCAAATGAAGATCATTGTAACACAAAGAAAACAATTTAACCAATAAAATAATGATGCTTGATAGTCTGAAATGTAAACTGTTCAAGCACAATCCTGCGTGATCACGTCTGGCAATAATAAGTAATTGAATTAAATCGTAAAGGTTAAGATATAGCAGTAGCCTATTTTCACTGAGACAAAGTACGCAAGATTTGATTGATTTATTCATGTTTATTTTGACTTTAATTCTAATCTTTTAAAGGGATCAGTAGATTGAGGCGATGATTTAATCACTGGGGCCATTCACTGAACTCTGAATTCAGAGAGGCTAAGATAGGATTCTTATCTTTAAACAAAAATTTTCAAGTCGTTACTTTTAAACAGTGTTATTTACGCGTATGAGAGAGAGATAAGTAATTATTCTGCTAAGTAAAAAGAATAAAACCAGCCTGGTTATTAATATGTCAACATTCTCTTAAAAAAAAGCCTTGATCCTTGAATAGGGAGTAAGAAAGGACAGGTAATTCTTAATTGAGAAATAGATACATGCATAATCAGTCTATCTATCTAGCTCTACCTATCTACACACACACACACACACACACACACGCACACATATATATATATATATATATATATATATATATATATATATATTATATATATATATTCATATATATATATATATATATATATATATATATATATCTATACATATACATATATATATATATATATATATATATATATATATATATATATATATATATATATATATATATATATTTCGTCTGTGTGTTGGGTAGGTGCCAGATGAGTATATTTCAAAACGAAACTCATCGGTATTACCGAGCTACTGCTTTCCCCAAGGAGTGCCAATGGTTTTAAGAGCCTAATGAAACCACATATAGTAGAAATCACCTGGTTAAGTAATTGCAAAGGAAATGTCCCCAAATGGCGGATGAGTTTTTGTATCCTTAGGCCAGGGGTGGTCAGACTTTTGGACCGTGATATCTACTCTGAAGAATGAAACTCTTTTACGATCTACCATACTACATAACAACATATTATTACGTGAGAAAATAATTTCAAATAGCGCCATAGTACTATAAAACATGATTTCAATTGCCTCACTTATATATATATATATATATATATATATATATATATATATATATATATATATATATATATATATATATATATATATATACATATATATATATAACATATATCGACTTGTTTGGCCACCTCTGCTCTAGGCCAACAGCAACCACATTTGTCAGTTACCTGTTTACTAAGAACTAGTTGCGCGGTGGTAATACCTGTAACTAGTTATATAAACTGAAGTGAACATTCAGTCACTCATATATGTTCATGGGTGTCCGGGTGTTTGAGAGATTTCTATTTCACCTCTTTCTGGATGACAGGTGTCTGGGCGTAAAGTGCGAAACTCGCCAAGTGTTCAACTGCCTAACTCTGCTGTAGAAAGTTTCGGTGTATGCATGTCTTACGTCACTATACAGACCCGTTGTCCAGAAAGGGGTTGGAATGGAATTCAGCATTATGCCCGGAGACATCCATGAACTTATATGAGTGACTATGTCTGGTAGAGGGATGGGGACCCTTTCTATGTACATGGCGTGTAAATCTCTACTTCTGGGGCGTATGTCATCCTGGTCTTTTCACTCCAGTGTGACGACAGAAAAAAAGAAGTTTTTTGTAAATTGTTGGCATAACAGTCATTAAATGCTTTGGTGCTGCAAACAATAAAGTACTAGGTCCTTGGGACAAGAATCTGCTTGGATGTGTGTGTGTGTGTGTGTGTGTGTGTGTGTGTGAGTGTGTGCGTGTTTGTTTGTTGGTATGACATACAGTGACAGCGCTTGTAGCATTAAGAGTACAAATTAGTTCAGTACTAGATGACAAGTTTTTGGATTAATCGAGAATAAAGCTTTGACAACCCAGTTGTTCTTCATTGCCTCTAGAACTTTAATAAAATTCCTTCTTTTATCAAATCCAACAGAACTGTCTCCCAGGCAATTCAGGGAGGCGCATTTCCATGCCCCCCCCCCAAAATAAAAAAAAAAAAAAAAAAAAAACGCATTCTACTATACTGCGAGTTATCACCCAACACGATCCTATTAGGTCTTCTGCTAAAGTAAACCGTGTAACTGTTATAACTGGGATTGCTTTTACGGAGGGAATGAATAGTGGCTTCGTAAACGAATTTGTGTGAGTGGTTTCTATTCAAATGTAACTATTGAAGCACTACTATAATCACTGCTATTATTGTACTTGTATTCGATGCATTTTTTATCATCTGGGCGTTGTCTGAAATCACTGATTATAATTATACACTTTTCATAGTTTCATTATTGAATCATAATGAACCATTTTACAGTAACGGGTATAGTACTGATTAGTTCCGAGAAGTTAGCCTGCATAAGCAAATGCAGGTTATTTAAAAGGAGTTTGTAGCCAGCTGATAAGAGAGAAATTCCGCAAAATCATTCAGATGCTTCTATTAAATTTTCAAAAAGTTATCATTTGAGTTCCACCTAGAATAATATTTTACGAATAAAAAATAGTGAAGACAAGAAGGAACAAAAACTTTCGAAACAAAGAGCCAGCACTTTCTTCACTTATTAAATTGCTTTAAGGAAGTGACAGCGGTGCTCGACACAGTGGCAGTTAGTGCCACCCGGAGACATTCCTCCTGAGATATTTTTCGAAATTCTCTCCCTGTGGGATGCTTTCCTCCGCAGAGCTTTTCCCATTTATTTAACTTTCTTCTTATTGATGACGAGTAATTTTTCACGTGGGATTTCCCTCAGGAGAGAGTGTGAATGATATTCTATGTTCTTACAGGTCATAATAACGGTACTATATTAAGATCGGTTGTTTCATCCAACGAGAATTGAAGATACCTTACTTCTAATAAGACATGATCAACTGCTTGTCCCTTTTGCTGAATTTTTTTTTTATATGCTTAAAACTCGCAAATTAAACATCAGCCACATCTCAAAATTTCCCTATTTAAAAGATACTTATTTCGTCTCTCGTTTGGGAAAAGGTAAAAGGTAAATACTTGCTGGTTCCAACCATTCATAAGAAATCTTATGAATGGAACATGATCACATACACAGATTACTTACTTTCTTTCTGGCAGTACTTTCAGTGTTTTTAGTAAATCAAAATATTTACTGAATATTTCTCTTCTTACTCCTGAGTAAATTTTGGGGGTATTTTTTCCACAGCGCGTCTTGCAACCTCACCACTTCACGTTTCGTTTCAAATCCCTTTTATGATTTGTAGGTTTTGCTGTTGCCCTGCTGTTTTTTTTTTTTTTTTTTTTTTTTTTGCCTCCAGTAACGCGCACACTTATTCTTCACCTACATACTTCCTTGGAAGACTTAACTGCCGTTATTCCAAGCCTCTTTAGCCAGCATGAACCCGCATAAGTCTGCTCATTGCATTCCGTCGTACTTCAGGGAGTGTCTTCCGTCCTGTTTTCTTTCCTATTTCACCCTCAGCTCCCCAATTACCTTTCATTTTTGCTTCTCGCTTCCACTAACCGTTTCCTACTGACGTAAAGTCCTTGATGGTATCCTTTATATAATTTCCCCCGTAGGAGGGTAGTGCCGTCAGTGGACCTCATGCAATACACTGTAGGCATTACTTAAGATTCTTTGCAGCGTGCCTTCATCCCCTAGTTGCAACCACTTTCGTTCCTATTACTATACCTCCTTTCATATTCTCTTTCTTCATCTTACTTTCCAATCTCTCCTAACACTTGATTCATAGTGCAACTGCCATTCAAACCTTTTACTGTCAATTTCCGTTTCAGCGCTGAATGGCCTTAGCTGCCCCTGTACTTGCCATTATGCCTAAAACCTATAAATCAATCAATTTATACAATTTCCTGCTCATCGAAGTGGCGCCAATTCTACAGTCCATTTACACTCCCTCATCTACCACTTAAAGACATATTGTTACTGAGTTATTGTGTTATGATTACGAAAATAAACCATTCATTTTTTTATATATATCGCCATATTTATCTGTTTATATTTTAGTTGTATTATGTGTAATGTGTATAGTTATAATAGGAAACAAATTGACTTTTTTAAATAATAAGGAGATACACCTTTAAATGAAGTTGGCGAATCCAAGAATGACAATCTATATCGAATAGATGTTGTACAGTTGAACAAATGAATGTCCAAATTGAAACAGCATCCGTGTCTCTCAAATGAGAGTGACAATCTACAACAGTGTAGTGTTAAGGCCTGTTAACACTAGGAAACATTGTTTGCAAACCACCTTTTACCGCATATTTGTGTCCCGTCCAGAATGGAAAACATTTAGTGTTTCTGTGTGTTTATGCATACATACACATGTATAATATACGCATATGTTTATATATATGTATATATACATGCATATATGATATACACACGGAAAAATAAAATATATATATATATATATATATATATATATATATATATATATAATATATATATATATATATATATATATATATATAATGTATGTAAGTATTCTCAATTCCGCCCAGGAGCAAGTCAGCATGACACGCTCTATTTCTAAAAGGTTCCTCAATGATGTCTTTTTCTTTCTCTTGTCCATGGTGTTCTCAGTGACCTATGGAATGTGGAGAACAGTGCAGAGATAATGACCTGAGAGTAGCTGATGAATGAGTTTCTGGGATGGCGTGAGATAAAAATGCTTAGTTCGACAAGTCAATGTACTGAGTTTATTAACTCTTCTCAAAGTGCCTTTGTGAAACTGGATGCAGCTAGAACCGTGAGGCGCTAACGAAATGTGTGTTCGTATGTGCGTGTGCGCCTCTTTCTGTTAAAAGAGTGTCATACCCAAGCCTATGGGAGGGTTTTGACAGAGGATCTTGGAGACACAGGCAAGATGCCGTGGCATTCGCCGGGAGTTTTTATAACTGTGTTTAAGTGTTCCGGTTGCTTGGGTGAGTGTTGAAGTGTTTTAGGCCGAAGAGTGGCTTATTATCTGTTTGACATTTTTGTGATGATATCCAATATTTAACCTCTGTCTGTTAAACTTGTGTGTGTACTTACCGAAGATGTTGTTCTGTGTCTTTGAAACAGACGATTCTGGTACTTCTGGAATGCAGGGGGACAAAGAGTTCCCAGATGGGTGTAGACTTTTTTTGGGTGACTAATGATTACTATCAGACATTGTACTATTTGGGGTTTTTGAGTTAGTCTGTAAGACTGGATTACTTGATTGATTGATTTATTTATTCGTTGTTAATAAACGTTAATGTTATGACGCAACTCTCTCATTTTCATTACCTGTTAGAATGGAGAGAAAGAGGTGGAGAGAGAGAGAGGTGTCGGTGCTAGAGAGAGAGAGAGAGAGAGAGAGAGAGAGAGAGAGAGAGGGAGGCTGTGTGTGAATACTGTGTGTTGGTTTGCCTTCCGCTCATGTCACACGCTTACCTATTTGAATAATGGAGGGGAATCCCCCTTTAACAGTGGTGGCAGGTGGTGAAAAAAAGGATATGAAAGTTTTTTTTTTCTCTCTTTTTTATGCCTAGGAAACGCCAATGTAGAGATGGGTGGCCAGTTAGAAAATAAAAGGGGTTGTGGGCTTAGCGATAGTTTTCGAACAACAAAGCCTTTTTGGATTGTGTAAAATCGTTAAATTGTTAGTTTTCAGTTACTTAGTGAGAAAAAATGAGTGAAAATATCTATCTGTTAACTGTGCTAAAGGGAGAAGGAGGTTTTACTGGACTCAGCATTTTTCCCAGGCAGTCAGCCTAGAAGCAGTGGGCGCACCCCAGTATGACTTTTGCTTGTGTAATGACGAGTGCATCCGAGACGGCCGTGCGGGTGTTGTGTTTAGTGCATGTATCACTGCCGAGTTTTACGAGAATTTCGAGTTCTTTTTGTTCCCATTATGGAGTGGTGAGTGTTAAAAACTATTGTTTATCAAAGGGAGAGGGTTTTTGTTTAAATGTTTCAGTGAAATGGGATTGGTTCAAGAGGTCAAACATTTTTTCTTTGCCCCATAGTAGCAGAAGTGACGTGTTTTCTTTATTCACGCCTGTTTATGATAGACGTATTCGTCTTTGTTTTAAACACATAAGAGTGTATAGAGATGTGTTTTTTGCATGTGAACTGTGCTTAGATAAGCATATCTGGCTTGGAGACAAGAGCGGCCACAATTTTACGGGCTCAGCACATTTCTGCAGAGAGGCGTGTTGCATTGCGAGGGTACTGGCATCCCTCGGGGGGGATAGTTGCATGGAGGGTACTACTGGCCTCCCTAGGAGGGCATTGCGAGATGGGTACTAGTGTATACCTTGGGAGGGGGTCCTCAGACACTGGTTTAAGGGGAGAGGGGGTACTACTGGTCTGCCTCTGGGGAGTGGCAATGCTCATCGTAGGTGAGAGACTTTTTTTTTTTCTCAGTGTGGGTGAACTCCCCCTTTTGTTTTTTTTTTTTTTCCTTTGTGTTGGGGTATGGATTTGCCCTTGACATTGGATGCTAAGACATCAGCTGATTGATTAGTTGATGAAGTGAAATGCCCGTAGAGTCTTTTTTTTTAGAAAAGAGATATTTTTTTCTTTCTTGGAGGAAGGGAAAAGTAAATAGAGATTTTTCTTTTCCGTGAATGCGGGGAAAAGTAGTTAACATGCACGGGATGTGTTATATGTTTTCTTTGTGCCTTGAAAGACACAAATATAAGGGCGGGAGATACACAGATTATTATTATTTTTTTATTGTGTTGGAGAAATTACTTTGAAGTGCCGAATGGTGTTGCCCGGTGCCGTGAATGGTGTATGCTGGAGAAATTGTATGTCATAGGATTCAGCAATACTGTTGTATGCTATTTTGAATTCACCCTTACTTGAGATCTTTGAAGAGAATTGTTGCTATGGAGAGTTATTATTATTGTTATTATTAATAATTATTATACTTGAGATTTTTTGTGTCACAGGAGGGTTGCTTAAGTATAATTATCATTACGGGAGAATTGTTTTACGAGAGATTTGAGATATTTCATGGGAGATTATTCTATAATTATTACAGATAATTTATTCATGGATAATTATTACAATGAATTAATGGGAGAAGTCTTGGGGTTAATTAATTGTTGAGTTTTGTAACTTTGGAGAATATTTCAGTGATTCACGGGGATGAGTTTTGCTGAATCTTGATGAATCTGACTGAATCTTGGTGAATTGTGGTGAATCTTTCTGAACTTTTGCTGAGTTTTTTTGCTGAATCTTTGGAAAATGGATAAGCATTGACATTGGTGATATTTTTTTTTTATACTGATACTAGTGATTTTGATGACAGCAAATTTGGTGATTTTGTGATAATGATATTTCTGATACTGATTTTTTTTTATACTAATACGTGGGCGTTTTAATGCTATCAAGGGTGGTAAAATCTTTTTTGAATATGGGAGGAACTAACAACACATTATTTTTTTTTGTTTTCCTCTTTTTTTTATGAGTTCAGCAGATAATTGCTTGACATCTGGTGAGTTACGGGAGATAGTGAACAAGGCCGTTGATTTTCTTTTTTCCTTTTTCCTTTTTTGGAAATTAGCCATTGCTGACAGAAATTTTTTTCATCATGAGTGAATTTGAATTTGTTTTTTCTCTCCACCAGTTGGTGTGAATATTTTTTAATGTCTCAGTTCGTGACTTAGAGTCATTGTTCGGGAACGTGTTTGTGTTTCAGCTATTTGATGCTATAGAAAAATACACGGGAGAATTTCTTGCATGTTTTGAATGCATACGTAATGGCACTACATTTTTTCTCTGGATATTTGTGTTCCAGAAATTGTGAGTTTTCTTGCACAATACCTTTGTTGTATTTGTGACAACTTTGTGAGAGATAGGAAACTTGGGTAAGTTTTCTCAATGGCCTATGTCGTAGTGCATATGGAGAAGTCTTGGCTAAGACACTGTGTATTTGAGTTTTTATTATAGGAGTTGTGGCACATTGGTGATTTTTTACTAGAATTTTCCAGACAGTTTTTATTTGCCGAGTTTTGCCCCCTTTTTTTTAGCAGTTATGCTAAACGGAGAGAGTTTTTATAGTTTTTGACTATAACATTGAGTTATTCTCTGAGAATTGGAGTTCTAATTGAGATATGGAGTTTATTGGAGATAATTGAGATATATTTGGAGATTTTATTATGAGAATTTATATTTGGAGTTATAATTGAGATATAATATATTGGAGATTATTTTTGGCCATTTTTGATATTTGCCAATAGTGGTATGAGCTATGTTTAGTTCAATTATTTTGCAGCCATCTTTTGTTGCAAATGGAGACACATTTTTTTGGAGATTATGGGGCAATATTTGTGAGTGTGTAGTTAGTTGCCTTGAGTGCACATTTTTGGAGATATATTTTTTGGAGCCTTGTTTTGTTCCACATGGAGTTATTGGGGGAAATAGAGGTAAAATATTTTGTATTTGCTGAAATAGAGGTGATTATTCTCTATGCCTGGAGTGGAGTTGTTTTTATTGACATGTGGGTATTGGAGAAATAAGAGAGAAATATATGGGGTGGTTTTTTAACCAAATGGAGGAAATATTTTTATAACGGAGTGGTGTTATTGTTAATATGGTGAAATATATGGAGTTTGGAATTAATCTTTGGCGGGTGACCCTTTTTTTTTGTGGTTATGGGAGTTTTTTTCGAGTCAAGGGGAGATTTCTGTAGTTCTTTCTCTTTGATTTTGTGACTATTTAGAGGCGAGTGACATTACTGCATTGTAGTCCTATGGAGGTGTGTGCATTTTTTTTATGTTCACAAGTGTGTTATTCTTGGAAAAATATAATGGGGTAAAGTCATGTTGAGAGAATAAGTCTTCGAGACAAATTTTTGAACACATTAGTCATATCCTGGAGTTAATTCTGTGAAATGTGTCTGTTAGACCTTTTTTTTCTATGGAATCATGAGTTTCCAAACTTGTGAGTCTGACTAGACAATTTTTTATGCTGATGTTAGAGCATACTTC
>NC_087203.1:18980805-18995805 GCF_015104395.2 Macrobrachium nipponense
ATTTTGAATGTACGTTGACCAGCTTCTCTCTCTCTCTCTCTCTCTCTCTCTCTCTCTCTCTCTCTCTCTCTCTCTACACACACACACAAATAAAAAAGCTATTTTCAAGTTTCTTGTCAACCGGCTAAGAATAGGACACACTTTTGCACTTATTCTGAATATATTTAGTTTAGTATAGAAAAACTTATAATACGGTCTATTTATACATATTTTCTCATCATCATTATCAGCTGGCATTTTATTTTCCCGTTGAAGAGAAAACTGATAGGGCTGGCTACCTCAACAGAGTAAGGACAAGCTGTCGCTTGAGAAAAATATTGCTAGGTGTTCATTTTACCAAGTGGACGATCACTTTTAGTTTACTGAAGTTCCTCGTTGGACGAGTGGGTTACGTACTCGCCCACCAATTTAGTAGCCCGGAGTTCGATTCCCTGCTCTGCCAACGCGGAGTCAGAGAAATTTATTTCTGGTAATTAGAAATTTATTTCTCTATAATGTTGTTCGGATCCCACAATAAGCTGTGGGTCCCGTTGCTAGGGACCCAACTAGTTCCTAGCCACTTAAAAATATCTAATCCGTCGGGTCAGCCTAGGACAGCTGTTATCAGCTCAGTGTGGCGGGTTAAGCTAAGATATTCTTAATTTTTAGTTTACTGAACACGAACTGTGACAAAAAAAAAAAAAAAAAAAAAAAACACGCCACGAGGAAATCGTCCTGATTTCGCTCGTTAGTTGTGCACTTTTATCCGTCAGTGAAGAAGTTAAAGTGAAATGCTTCAACTGGTTAGTTGTCGGTCGGGAAGTTGGGCCTTCGTTTTTGGTTGCCCTGGAAACTTCTCAGGTGCTGGAGGGGGTTGATAGAGGTCCAGGTTTGATAGTTAGGATTTTTTTTTTTTTTTGTTTTTTTTCAGATAACAACAACAACAATAACAATAAAAAATAAGTGGAATGAAACGTGACTGCTGAATAAGATACATTTAGTTTGTTAAAATAGTGGTATTAACGGAAAACCACCAATCAAAACGAGCAGTCATAAGAAATATTGAAAAGATATTCAGTCACTTTTAATAGCGTAATAATATCAGGGAATCCGTACTATCAACCTCTGAAAATTGGAAGCCTACGAATATATGGTTTTTTGAAATCTAGAAAAAATTAGCAAAAATATTAATTTAGATTTAGTTGTGTCGCCTTGAGTTATAGGTTTGTGTAGAAAGAACATTTTCGGTAAGGAATCCCCATTCCTTAGGTACATCTCGAAAGCATCTCACCAGGGTGAGAAGATAATAATGACATTGTTTAACAATTTTTAGTTGCATTCTCACTATCATTCGCTGTATACATTTACTGACTTACGCTTCAGTCTGTCTTTGTCTGTAGGCTTGATTATGTTGCGAACACTGTTCCGGTATATACTAAGTTACTTCAAACAAGTTGTGTAGGGTAAATTGTTTTCCACATAAAATTTTAGTATTGAAAGAGTATTTATATCATAAATTTTCCATAGAAAAAAAGTAACTATTCATACTGGCTATCTTCTATTCTACATGATGCCATAATTTTCTTTTGATTTTACCTCGAAAACTATATAATTTAGTAAATAAATTCACTCCTTGTCATTTTCTAACAGTTAAGACAAAGTCCCCAGAACCACCAACAGCGTAATAAAGCTGAAATGAAAGAATATATTAACTCTCCGCCCCAATATGTCTCTCTTGAATGTGGTGATGAAAGGCTACTTGGATTTTTACCGGAATCCATCCGTCTCCAGGATGAGTCTTTTCCGATGCAATGAAGACGGATCTCCTCTCAGTTGGAACTTCAGTAAGTTGGAGATGATTTGTCAGGTTTTTATGGCGTTATCGTCGGAGAGTTTCGACGTTACGTTATTTAAAGCTGGAGGGAAACAGAGTTTTCGTCAGGTATGTCATATTCCGCTTATTTGTCCTACCTAATACCTCACGCGCACACAAGACCACACCACACACTATATAATATATAATAATATATATATATATATATATTATATATATTATATGAATTATTAATAACCTTATATATAGAGATATTAGATATTATATATTACATATATAATAATATACTATATAATAATATATATATATCCTAATATAATTTATATATATCTATATATATAATATAATATAATTATATATTATAAATATATAATATGTATATATATATATTATATATATGATATATAGATATATATATAATAATATAGATTACATATATAATATATATATATATATATATATATATATATATATATATATATATAATATTATCAATATATATATATATATATATATTATATATATATATATATATATATATTCATACATATACATATACATACACACACACATATATATATATATATATATATATATATATATATATATATATATATATATACATACTACATCATAAGGGGAGGGTAGGGAAGGAGGAGGGGAGGGAGAACAGACACACACACCCACCACGCACAGAAAGGCAGCCAAGGGAATTAATATAATAGGTTTGTCGATTGCATTATTTCTGATTACATTTTCCTCGTGTAGAGTGTTTGCATTTCGATTATAGATCGCTTCATGTAAGAGTAACCACAAAATACTAAACGCTGCTGGAATACGACATTTTTTACTCGCTGATCTCCCATGTTTTGGATATTACTCTCCCGTTGGGCTTCAACAGCTGATTGCATCTTAACATTTTCCTTATCCATGATCTTGTTCTTAATTTTGGGCAACGGCATTCAGTCGCCTATTTGTGCTTGTTATGAAAGCTATTTCACCATTCTGATTAGCTCTTGAATTTTTGCATCGCGTCGCACAAAACCAACAAGGGGTCCATTAACTTGAATTTGAAGCTTTCAAAGAATTGGGTGTTCAACTTGAAGAAATTATACAAAATAATAAAAAATACGGAGAGAAAGAGATCATTTATTAAAAAAATTAAAAAAAAGATAAAGTAACTTATTTATTAATAAAACATGTATATAATTCAGTTATTAAAGAACAAAGGGGAATTGTTTTATGGTACTAATGCATTGCATCTTTGCTTAAACGCTTGAGGTTGTCATTGTATTACACCAACAACGTGACCATTCCAAAGTCCCATTAGCACCCTAAAACAAAAACTTCTGTTCATCACGTAACAAGTGTTGTTGTTATTTAAGATTAAGCTGGCTTTATGCCAGCACGGGGGGTTGTTGTTTTTGATTAAGCTGACTTTGTGTAAGCACGGTCCTCTTGCTCACAGAGCAGCCCGTAACTAACTTACTTACTTTAATGGGGATAGGAAAGGATGGATTTATTGGGGAGGGGGGTTGGTTGGAAGGTTATGGTGTGGAGGTATGGGGACAGGTATAGAGTGAAGTAGGAAGTATTAGTGAGTGTTTTAGTATTGAATAGAAGGGGGCAGACCCCTTTGCTTTGGTGAGGGTGCATTCGGTGCATGATTCTTGGCGAGGTGGAAGGGTCTGGAAGTAGTGTGATGATGATGGTGATGGTTTTTTTTTTTTTTTTTTTTTTTTTTTTTTTGGTTTTTTTTGCTCAGTGACGAGTGGTGTCAGTGATGGTAATGTGATTAGATCGCCTCTCTATTGCAAGTATGGATTTTTTTTTCTTTTTTTTTTGCTAGTCATACTCATTGTTGTTTCCCTCATGTACTCTGACTCACACGGACACTTGCACGCTCTCACATACCCAAACGCAAGTTCTCACACATCACTCACTGGATAGATTGTAGTTTTCTCAATGATGATTTACAGGTTGCTGCTAGGATCGCTGATGGGTACTCCAACTGTGGCCTCACCAGTGCTTTGTACAACAAGAGGTACATGTCAGTGGATACTGACGGGTAATCTCCTGATTTTCTTGGCGGTTTGACTGCCTCTTCGGATGCTGTTCAGCAGATGATGCTTTAGTCCTGTCCTGGTGAAGGTAACTCCCAGGTCCTTGATGGAGTTCCTGAAGGGAATTCTTCTGCCGTCAACAGTTACATCTGCTGCTGTTGGACAGACACTGATAATAGTTGAAATATTTCTTGGCTGGTGGCTATTTTCCATTTTTTCTCATACTCATTGACTCTATTAATTTCCCTTGCTGTTTTTAGGGCTAGCATGTTTTTTCCCCTTTTATTTGGGTACGTTATGATTTGTGTGTGGTCATCCGCAAATATGATCTGGTGACAGCCTACATCAGGGGCAGGGACATCTCTTGTATAGAAGTTAAAAAGTATAGGTGCCAACACACTCCCCTGGGGGACTCCGCTTAGAATTGGAACTCCGGACCTGAAATTCTTCCCATCTTTATTTGTGCTTTCCTGTTATCCAGGAAGCTGCACAAGAGCCTTACTATGAGGTTAAGCATGGGAGTGGTCATCAGTTTATATTTCAAGCCATTGTGCCACACTTTGTCAAAAGCTTTTGCAATGTCCCTAGAGACTACATTGCACCCATGTCCTTGCGCTTGTGAAATCGCTATATTTTCATACATTACTGCAGTGGCCAGTTGAGTCCCTCTTCCTTTGGTGAAGCCGTACTGGTTCTTATTTGTCAGCCCATTTTCATTTAGGAATCTTACTAATCTGTTTTTTATTATTGTTTCTACAACTTTCCCAGGAAGTTCCAACAGGGTTATTGGGCGGTAATTTTCCACATGTCTTGGGTCCTTCCCTGGTTTTCCTAGGAATCGTATCAGCCCTTCTTTGTAGATGTCTGGGAAATAGCCCATGCTGATTGTTTCATTTGTGGCCTCTTAAGGGATTTCAAGCATAGCATCCAGTAGGTTTTGCATTAGTTCTTTATTTATATTTGATTTTCCAGGGGCTTTTCTCTTTTTTCCTCTTCTTATTATGGATTTGATTTCATTTAATTCTACTGGTTTCAGCATGGGATTATCTGGGTCCAACCTACTGGTGTCTACTCTTTGGTGAGGTGTTATGTTCGCTCTTTACCCTCAGTATTGCCTCTTCTACTTCTCTTTATTGTTCCCTGTCAAAGTTTCTGTTTTCTTCATCAGTTATTCTGAAGGTGTTTCTGCCAGTATTCTCTGAACACCAGTTCTTTCTCATCATCTTGGTAGATTTTTCTATTGTTGTCGGTTATATATGGGGCTGAATCACCATCTTTCCCCAGTAGTCGGCTAATGTTTTCCCAGAATTTTGCTGGCTGCCCGTACAGATCGTTAGCTGATTTCACTATTCTTTCCCAATGCTGATCATGGAGGACTTTGGCTTCTTCAGTTATTAGGGTTTGTAGTCGTTTTGCCCTGTGGAAAGTTTCCCTTGACCAACCATTTAATCTTGAGGCTCTTTCTAGGTTTTCAAATTGCCACTGCAGTAGTTTGAGTTGGTCGCTTTCCTCTGGAGATTTTAGTATCCTGTACCCTCTTATAGGGATATTATCTTTTACTGCCCTTGCTATGGTATCAAACCAATCCTTCAATTTATTATCAATGTATGTTTAATCCTTTATTTCAGGCTGTTTTATTTGCTGTTTTGGGCCTTCTCTTTCGAGTTGGATTTAAATTTTTCCCATTCTGCATTTGTGGGTCAGTTTCTTGGAGCAGTGGGAATCACAATGCTTTTAGTAGCTAGAGTCAGGATCACTGGTAGATGATCGGAGGACATTATGCTCTTTGCTGAAGTGCATAGTTCAGGTGTGCTTGCCTGTTAGCTAGAAGGATGTCCGGTCTACCTAAATTTATGCCTACAAAGGTGGGGAAATCAGGCCCTAGGTGTGAGGCTATCCCCCTATTTATCAGTCATTGCACTTGATCTCCATTTGCATTATTTTCTGTCATAGCCCAATTGACCATGAGAAGCATTTAGGTCACCGAACAAGTAGGATGGCAGTCGCTTTTGGAGAATTTTCTTTATATCCTCTCTGGGGAAGAAGTCTCCTTCTCAGTGGTAGATACGTTGTGCCTATGACTACTGTCCCTTCTAGTCCTGACTTCCACTGCAAGTACGTCCTCCACAAAATCATCCAGAAGCCTGTACTCTAGGTTCTTTTTTATTGCTACTGCTATGCCTGCATGGTCTTCATTATGAATGTTCCTCTTGTACACACTGTACCCATAAATCTTCAGAGGTGTGTCATTTACTATTCCAGTTGCATTAAGTATATATATCTGGGTCAATTTTATTGTAGTAGGCAGTAAGTTCCCTGCTTCTGTTGAAGGTCCATTTAAGCACATTATGCTGGATTATTACCAGTTTCTCCATTTTGGGTTTATTTGATTACGGTTTTTTTTTTGGTGGGCTATTATTTACCTTATTAGGTTGTTCTTTACCTTAGCTTCCTGTGACCGTATTGAATATGTTGGAATCTTCCCTCGTTCACCTTGGTTATTTCCAAGTTAGTGAGATCGAGAGTTCCATCCTTTATCGCGTTTTCCACATCAACATTAGATACGTCCCCAGTATATCCATATTTCAGTTCGCCTATTGAGAAAATCATATCTATTATTGTTTCTTGGGATGGCCTACTTGGCATAGCCGTGTTTTATGCTGGCATATATGCTCATATTAAGCTTTTTTCCTTCTTTGTGGTTTTTTATTCTTCCCTGAACCCAGTTCCTTCCATTCCATTTTCATTCGTTATCGTTTGTTTAGCCGGCCTCCTGTCTGGTGTTATTGATAGTGCATTTCTCTGCCGTTTTTTTACTTTCATGCATCTCATTGCCTTGAATTTCTTCAGGTTGTTACGTTTGTCTTTGGGACTGTAGATTATAATTCCTGTCTTCTCCTTCAACCTGTTGCTGGTTATCGTTATTTGTTTGTTGCTGCCCATTTTTCTATTACTGCTTCTGCAAATATTACTTCTTTGGGGATTATGACTTTTGGCAGTCCATTTGCTTCATATATTTTGTCAAGAGTGCTTTGGAAGGTACCTGGGATGGCTGCTTCGTTCATATTAGCCACATGAGGGCTGTGTTATTATTATATTATTGTTATTTATGGAAGCATTCTGGGTATTCTTCCATCCTGCTGTTTCATTTTTATTGGTGGGTTGTATTGGTTTTGTTCCATTGTTGGCTGTAACTGATGCATAGGTTGGTGTTGTTGTTGTTATATCCCTCTTTTGTCTTTCTTCTTTGATCAATTCTCTGTATACCTTCTTCCTCACAGGGCACCTCATTGCCATAGTTGGATGGCTGCCATTACAATTGATGCACTTTGGAATGGCACAGTGACAGTCTGTGTACCTGTGCTCCTGGCTTGCTACAGTTGGAGCATATTTTTGTAGGTCTTTTCTTTTTTGCAAGTGTTTATTTCATGATCATATGCATAACATCTCGTACATTGTTTTATTTTTGCATAGATTTCTATCTTTTAACTGTCTCCCATAAAGTGATTGGGAGAAAAGAAGGATCCCCTGGTTTACTGCCTTTCTGGCCATTTCTTGATTTTCCATCTTAAATTTAATGATGTTGGTGTCATTCACCTTTATCACTTCTATTACCCTGCAGTAGTTGTTGCATCTTTCAATTTCTTCTTTTAACTCCTTTGAGCTGTGGTTGTACACTACTCATCCAGACCTGTCACCACTAATGTCCGGTTAGCAATGTCTTCAGGCTCTTCTATAATTTCGAATTTCTCTTTGTTAAAGGTTGATTTTAGTTCTCTAGTTTGGAGGTTAGAAGCGGTTTGGTCATCAGTAATTATTATGAAACCACTCTTAATGTTGATGACTTTGTAGACTTTGACGTTGTTTTTTGTTAGGACTTCCCAGAGTTTATTCCTTCTATCCCCTTCACTGGGGCCATTATCCCTTATCCTTACTTTCCCCCATGATTGAAAATTGAAAATTAGGATTTTATGGTTGCATTACTAATTAAACGGTGAATGTGGATGATAATGCAATAGTGATTTGAATGGTAAAATGAATGGATGGGTGAATATTATGGGAGGGTATAATGAACAAGTTGTTATAGGGCGAGTCCTTCTCCTTATATCGTGATGTTGCGGGCTCTCGAGTACGGTCTAGAGAACCTCCCTCCGGCAGGTCGAGTTTTTCATTGGTTCCTGTGAAGGTGACTCATGCGGCGAGTGTTTAAGAGTCTTGCAGACCTTCTCAGGAGGGGAATATCACTGGGAGCCTCTTGATTGGCTTCTACCTGAGTGACATCACCCCTGGTGTTATTCTCATAATAAGCTTCACGTCCGGTGTTGTTTGTTTCATGCGTGCTGGTACTTTCGTTGTGGGGGGAGGGACGGTGGTCCTCCTCACATACGTCGGTATCTAAGAACGCTTCTTGAGTGGTATTTAGGGGAGGCATTTGCTCAAGGATAAGCAGCGCTTCTAGGAGCGCAGACGTCGCGGGTCAGGGGCTTCTCCCAATGATTTTGACATTTCTGATGATGTCTCTCGTGATGTCTTTCTGGTGTACTGCAAGGGCATGCTACCTAATGGCGCCCTCCTGGGTTGTGGCAGGTGATCCTTTTAGACAGGCGCATCGTCGTCATGCCGATGTAAATCCCAGGGCATCCTTGGGTGGGGCATACGTATCGGTAGACAACGTTTGGACTGCTTTATGGGTCTCCTACGGGAGGAGAGGGGTTGTTCTTCGTCAGGAGGTCCTTCGTATGCCGATTCTAATAGTAAATAATGAGGGACACTCTTCCCTTTCTCCATAGAGCGGATGTGTTCCTCTTATTATTTTCTTCATGGCTGTTTGTCCTCCCTTGTATTGGTGGTGCATGAAGGCTATGTAGAAAAGTTTTATATCCTCCGGGGTGGAATGCCTTCTTCTCTTCCTCCGTTCATGTACCACTTGTCAAGGGCGGCTCGTGTTTCTCGGTTTACGAGTTTATCGAGTACCCATTATTAATCAGCATGTGGGATGCTCGGTCGGGTTCGAGTGCGTGTCCTGCCACGTCGAACAGTGCAAGAGGGCCCTACTTATGAAGGCCCTGACGATGGTGGTCTTAAACTGTGCACGACACTCGCTATCTCCGATTTATAACCAAGTCCAAGGTTTGTAGCTTTGGTGTAGACGTTGTCTTTAGCTTTTGATTCGTCTTTGTGACAAGTACATCGAGGAAGGGGAGCCGATTGGGTTGCCTGCTGTACTCGACAGTGAATTTGAGTGCGCTGTGACGCAGGAACTGCTGTCGAAGGGCTTCTACCTCATCCTCAGTCGGTTTGCACGAAGATGTCATCGATATAGTGTCTGTATGTGCGGGGACATCTATGTTGCGAGAAGACCCTTTCTTCCACTTCTGCCATGTAGAAGTTAGCAAATAGGACTCCTAAGGGGACCCCATCACTACGCCATCCTTTTGGCGGTACATCTGTCCTCGGTGGGTGGTGAAAGGGGCTCTCTTCTTACAGGTATCAAGCAGGGTTCTTAACGAGTCTTCTGGGATGTTCGGGGGCCTCATATCAGGAATCCTATCCCCCTACCCGCTCCATGATGATCCCTATTGCCTTGTTGACTGGTACATTGGTGAATAGGGACTCAACGTCTAAGGACGCCATGGTTCCCGCACCGGAGGAGTCGCAGATCTTCTCCTAAAATTCCACCGATGAGGTGAGGCAGTACCTGGTGGGGATATATGGAGTAAGAATTTTATTAAAGGCGTATGGCCAGGGAGTAAGTTGGGGCGGGCGTTTGGCTGATGATCGGGCGTTAGGGGGTTGCCTTCCTTGTGGGTCTTCACATTCCTGTATAGTAGCGGAGGCTGTAATCACCTTGGATGGGCGGGAGGTGTGTGGCCATTCATAGTGGCATTCACAGCCGTGATGACCCGGTTGGTGTCGCATTTGATGTCTTCTGTCGAGTTCGTCGTAAGTCTCTCGAACTTGGAGACATCAGACAAGAAGAGTTCGGTTTCTCGAAGTGTTCCGAGGTGCTGATTGACCACGAACGTAGTTGTCTTGTCTGCTCGTCTTACGGTGATATCTTCTCTCTTCTTCAGATCTGCGGCTGCCTCTTTCATCTCTGGTGTAAATTCCGCTCGAGTATGACACCCTGTCCATAAGAGCCTCTGCTAGCAGAAGAGGTTGAAGGGCGTCTGTCGTTGCTAGGATCTTTTTGGCTTCCAACTGCTGAATCGAGGCGAGGAGCATCTTGATCTCCAGGCGTTTTCTTGTGCTTCTTCGGCTTCGACATGAAGTGGCAGTTTAGCCTGAGGTTTAATAGGTCATTTTGTTCAGAGGTGGGCCTGGTTATGCAGTTGAGGTTAATATACCTTTGGGTTTTTTCTTGGATGTGTAGCTTACCACCGTTGAGGGCGACAAGTTTGCGGACTACATCTTTAACCCGTCACACATGTCTTCTCGCTAAGGCAAGTAAGGCGCGTGTTAATTTCTTCGTAGGTAGGGGGCTTATGGCTGGTCCTCCGCTCGGTCATCTGCCTAGTGGTGGTGGTCTCTTGTAGGGGTGTCATATCTGGTAGTGTCATCAGGATCAGGGCAGACAGCTTCAGCACGTATTTCTGCCCATTCTTCATGCAGCGGTGGATGTTCCTCCTTCAGGGTCTTCAGATCAGCAGTTTTCCCTCCCGTAGTTGCTGCTGTAGGAGGGGCGTTCTGAAGTCCCTGGTCCTTTCTTCATTTCTTGCTGTGGGGTCGTGCAGCCTGATGTTTGTATATTTCGGAAGGAGACCTTCTTGTAGACAGGTTTTTGTTAAAACTGATTGCTGCTTCAGCACATTAATCTTGTAGAGAGTCTTCTCTATTTTTCTGATGACGGCTTTCTTGTTGTTGCTTAGACTGGCGAGCACAACGCAACCAAAGGGCATGGTAAAATTCGGTTGAGGTTCTCTATACTGTACTCGAGAGCCCGCAACACCACGATATAAGGAGAAGGACTCGCCACTGGAAGTCAGTCCTCAGCAGTCATCGCTTGATAGTGTCCTGTGGATCAGGATGAAACGTCGCGTTGGAGAGAGAGAGAGAGAGAGAGAGAGAGAGAGAGAATTGTATAAGCAATAATAAACCAAACTGACTCGACCGAATTTACCATGCCCTTTGGTGCGTTGCTCGCCAGTCTAAGCAACAAGAAGAAAGTTGTCATCAGAAAAATAGAGAAGAATCTCTACAAGATTAATAGTGCTGGAGCAGCAATCCTTTTAATAATAATAATAATTCAACAAATAAAAGAGGATAACAAGTAGTAAGGTAAGGAATTTAATTCTGAAAGGAGTCCAAAGAACAATGGTGTCTTAAAGGACAGGTCATGAAGTCTTATGGCCCAGCATAGCGTAGTGACAAGAAATAAATTTTTGATAATTGCAAATGGCCAGTTTTAAAGCGCCAAAGTTTCCATGATTATTTTTAGAATTCCAGAGAGTTAGGGAGAGGGTCAAAACAAAACGATAACCACATATCTCGAAAGAGCAGACTAGGAAATGATACTAGCTCAAAAATCTGAATGATAGTCAACTTCGGGCAAATGGAGAATGGAAAACTGTTACTTTTCTATGTTATTACGGTAACCCGTCCGGATTAGG
Organism: Macrobrachium nipponense; assembly: GCF_015104395.2. NCBI lineage: Eukaryota > Metazoa > Arthropoda > Malacostraca > Decapoda > Palaemonidae > Macrobrachium > Macrobrachium nipponense. Next base: position 18,992,292 of record NC_087203.1, read on the forward strand.
GCAATTTGTAACAGTCGGGGCATCGGAACGCAGCTCAGAATTTTGTTGTCGGCTTAGAAATAACCAATGCCTTTCAGAAATATGTAAGTTCTATAAACGCCCAAAACGTCACAACTTCTGGGACATAATTTCAACCTCATTAGAAATTTGTGCCTTTAAACCGTCCCACTCAGCAGTTGTAGAACACCAGAGGGGGAATAATTAATCTCTCTTGTTTTTTGGAAGACTTTGTCACAAAGCAGTAAGTGACCGTTAAGAGACTGATGGAAGTAGCCTCTTCGCTACAATAGCATCTTCTCGGTAACCGTTTCCCCTCAGCCTCGACCCTTAACTGGGGGGGTTGCCAGAACGGACGTGGTTTACGACCGTAGCAAACGAAGTCTTTAACTGCAGCGACATTTCGTATCTTTTAATTCTCTGTTGTTTTTTCCAGCACCGAGATTTACTGTTACCTTCAGGAAGGCTTTGAGAAAATCCTGTTATTGGTGCAGGATACACACACAAGACAAGAGAAGTAGAGAAGGGGATAATATATTCAGTTTTCATATCTGATCGGATCTGATGCTTATATGGTTACCATTATTCCTCCAAGTGTTTAACGCACAATACTTAGATCGGAAGTAGCCCTGATACTTCAAAAAACAAAAAGTTTGCTTTAGTCTCCATATGAGATATCTTTTTTTCTATTTAACCTCTTACCTGAAACAACTAGACGAAACATTTTTCTTTTAAAGTCAAGACTATGTTGTAATGGTATCTTATAATATATATATATCTATATATATATTATTTCTAATATTATTAATATATAATATATTAATATTTTATATATATATATAGGTCATTATAACTAGATTTGAGGTCAAATGAATTACCTGAAAATCATAGAATAGAAAGAAGGCTTACTTGAACATAATTATGGGATACAACTTATATATTTAATTTTTAAATTGTGTAAGGTGGGTTCATGAAACATCATTCCGAAAGAAATGGGAAGTGAAGTCTCCAAGATACTATATTTTGCACGTAGTCAGGGACGGATAAACAGACTGACGGAAACAAAGCGAGACCAAACTGCAAACCAGATAGTATGCGCATACAGAGAGAGAGAGAGAGAGAGAGAGGAGAGAGAGAGAGAGAGAGAGAATGGCAACGGTGGGTGGGATTGGGTAGGGGGTGGGGCCTGGTTTGGGTCGACGTGAAGTGCAAATTGTCGATGGGGAAGAATCCCCAAGATGGAAGTAGCGTGAGCTCACGGTCCTGATATCTAGACCGCTGCGTGAGCTGTACAAATCATGACTGGAAATTGCGTTACTGGGGTGAAAAACTGTAACCGACAGTTCGGAGAAGCAATGAGCATTTTTCAGTGTTAAGGAAACAAAGCATTTGACTAACCTTGCATGAGTTCCTCGCTGGACGAGTGGTTTTCGCGTTCGGCTGCCAATTCGGTGGTCCAAAGTTCGAATCCCGGCTCGGCCAACACGTAATCAGAGGAATTTATTTCTAGTGATAGAAGTTCATTTCTCGATATAGTGTGGTTCGGATCCCATAATAAGCTGTAGGTCCGTTGGTAGGTGACCAATTAGTTCCTAGCCACGTAAAGATATTTAATCCTTCTGGCCAGCCCCTAGGAGAGCTGTTGTGGTCTGGTGAAACTAAGATATACTTAACATTTAACTAACTTTGCAGGTAAGGTTCGTTTATTTGTAACTTTATCTGGTTTTATTAGTTGATAACAATAAGGTGCTTCGCAGTTGCAAACTTTTTCAATAATATATATATATATATATATCTATATATATATATATATATATCTATATACATACGTATATATATATATATTATATATATACTATATATATATATATATATATATATATATGTAAAAGGGGGTTAATGTACAGATTCATCATTTTTACTTCCTTAGATACAGAGAGTTCAAGTGACAAGATATCTCTGCTTAAGAATGCTGATGACTCTTTTTTGGGTTAGTGGATGTTTAAAGTTTCTTACCTAAGCATATCAGTACCATGAGAGCTTGTCCAAGGTGCCTTTGAAAACTAGCTGCAACCAGTTACCTGGGGCATTGACGAAAAGTGTGAATTCATGTGTAAGTGTGTACGAGCTATGTCCGTTCTTAATGGCAGGTATTAGCCAGTACGATGGAGACAGTTACGGGGAGAGAAAGAGCCTGGATGGCTCTATGATGTGTTTTTGTTTCTGTGCGTGATATTCCAGGGTGCGATGGGTAAGAGTTACTGTGCTTTAGCCAAAGTTGTGGCTTGTCTATTTTTTGACATTTTGTAAAGATGTTCTATTTCATTTAATCTTTTGACTTTGTCTTTACAATTGCGTGTACTTACTATGTGTTCTCCTGTTCTTTTAAACAGGGCAGATCTAGTGGAGGGACTAAGTGTCCTGTGTGGAGGAAACTATATTTTGGAGAGGAGATAATTGGTGTTTGACTATTACTGATTAAGACTATTATTTTACGGGGGTTTTATCTAAGTTAACTGAACTATGAGTTATCATTCTATTAATTATCCCGTAAGAATCTGAATTATTCAATTAGTACTTTACTTTGAATAAACGTAAATTTTTGTAATTCCGACTCTGATTTGATGACCGATGATGAAATGGGGAGGAGAGGAGAGAGAGAGAGAGAGAGAGAGGAGAATGTGTTATCAGACTTAGTTTGCCTGCCGCTTTGGCTTTCGCTTACCAAATATGAAAATACGAGAAATTATCTCGTAAGATTATATATATATATATATATATATCTATATATATATATATATATATATATATATATATATATATACTCATTGATAACTCAAATAGATCAAAGAAAGATATGATTAATTTTTTAGGAAATACAGAGAGCCCTTCCCCACATCCAACTCAGGAACACGAAAGTGATTTATAGCATTGTTTTTCAGCCAGGTGCCACAGATGAACACAGTGATAATGACGATCGCACTCTTCACCAAATATTTAGTTCCGGCTTGCTTTCTTCCATAGCATTTTATCCACTAATTTTCATGGTAAATAGCCTGGTTGAAAAGAAACCAAAAACGGCTCTCCGAAATACTGGCCGATGTCCTCCTTGCAAGGAGAGATTGCATTTTATTTTCAGTCATATATGGATTGTCGGTTGTTTCAGCAAGATTTCGCGAATTAAAATTGTAAGAATAGAAGCGTTCATCTTAATGATTTATATTTTAATAAAATACTTTTTGCCCATCTCATTTTTTCTATCTGGTAAAGGATTAGGTAAAAACTTCGTGTTTAATTCTTTCCGCAAATGACAACAACACTTTTTATAGGTTCTTATTATCAAACGGTTTTGTTGGAAAGCATTCGGTGCCTAAGTAAAGAGTTACAAATCTGCTCTGACTATAATACCATGCTTGCTTCAAAAAGGATGGTTTAATCAACATGGAAAAAGTTATCATAAGTGAAATTTGAGCATTAAGGATCATCTATCATATTTTGATAAGGGAACTTCTTAGAG
>NC_087203.1:19000805-19005805 GCF_015104395.2 Macrobrachium nipponense
ATCTCATCTTGGAACAGAAACCAATCAGAAGTTAGCGTAAGAGCCCTGTGGAGGAGAGTAAAAACAGAATTAATTTTAAAATTAAAAGAACAGAAACTATAAAAATTTGACCCTAAGCCCGTGAACGTAACTTTTTTTCCTAAAATCGTGGTGTTAAAAATATTATTTTGTCTTAAAACAAGGACGTCTAAAAAAGAAAGCTGATTTTCAATTTCTTTTTCCCGGTAAACTTAACATTGGAATGTTGTACATTTATAAAATCAAGAAAGGAATCAGCATCATAATTACGTCTAAAAAGGGCAAAGGTATCATCAACGTACCTTACATAGAAAAGGGGGCGGCAGGCTAAAGGACAGTCATCTAAGAAGTGCTCCTCCAGGGAGCACATAAAAATGTTGGCAAAAGTGGGACCGAGAAGACTTCCCATTGCCATGCCATCAACTTGCTTGTATAACTTATCGTTAAAAATAAGGGGGGCTGTGTCCAGCACAGCAAAGCTTAAAAGAGTCTTAAAAAACATACGGTTAAAACCACTAAAAACTGAGTCGGGTTCGGGAAAAAGCCTATTAAAATGATACTGATAGTTTCCTCCACGGGTACAATTAAGTAAAACAAACGATTCTAACATCAAAGCTGGTCATGAACAGGTCTGAATCTTGCAACAAAATTTTTTTTTTTCTTTAAATTGACTAGAATTTTTTAAGGTGTAATTATTTGTGGTTAATGGCTCAAGCAAGGGAACGAGAAACTTTGCTAATTTGTAATTGGGGGCATTGTATGAAGCAAGAAATTGGTCGTAAAGGAACACCTCCTTTATGAATCTTTGGTAGCCCATAGAGGATACCATAAGACGAGCCTGTGACAAACAAATCTTGGTAAGTTTCATTATTGATAATATTTTCACTTTTCAGAGTTCTAAGGAAACGGTTAATTTTATCTTCCGTTTTAAAAATGTTTGCATAATTGGGAGATCCAACCATCTGAAACTTGGAGGAATCATTAAGAATGATTTCCATTTTTCGTGATATAATCTACTTTGTTCAATAAAACAACTCCCACCTTACCTTACTTGATTTGGTGATTATGAGGTCTTCTTTCTGTGATAGTTCCTGTAGGGATCTTAAAATCAGTCTTTTTTTTTTAAAAAAGGGGTCCATTGGGTCTTTAGTTTTCTGAAAGTGTTATGTGACAGCTCAAATAAACGATTTTGGAGATCACCAAGGTGGACATCAAAAGGCAGCGATTAAGTCTATGAAAAATAGATTCCTAATGGCAAAAAAAATTTATAATAGTTAGGTTTAAAGTTAGGCAGGCAGAAATCCAAACTCTTATCTAAGAGGGAAGAATTTCTCCTTTCTCTGGGTTTGGGAGAGAGAGAGAGAGAGAGAGAGAGAGAGAGAGAGAGGAGAGAGAGAGAGAGAGAGAGAGAGAGAGAGAGAATTAGAATGGAATTTTGCAGGATTTTAAGTAAATGGTTTTTCAATTCTTTTGAGTTAACAATCATCGAAGACTTTAGCCGAGTAAACGCAAGAAAAGAGTAACATGCGAGGATGTTGAAAACAGAATAAACTTTTTTCACGATTGAGTAGAAAATATACATACAAATTATGCATGGTTTAGCGTCCATCATTGTATAATTCAAGATAGAAAATATATCAAAGATTGGTTGAATATCTAGTGGTATCCTTTAACGATTTCTTAATGGGTAAGTCGCAGATTTTACCGAGAGTTTTATATTGCTAAATTTTCATCAATGGCCAAATATAAGAATACCGACAAACCCAGATAAGATCCAGGGACATTTCTATCATGGCTGCATATGAACCGAAATTGAGTTAAAGACAAGAAAACCCCAAATATGCTAGTTTGAGCTAGCAGCGACATCCCAGGCTGTTTTGATATTAGTATTCTCATTATATTTGAAAGCATTGAACCATTTACCTTTTATATAACTGCATACTTTAATGAAATTGCTGCTCAGGTGTTTCTACAATATTATTTATGCCACTCGGATATCTCCAAGTTGCTCTGATAAACTTTCGGAACACGTCTAATATTTTCTCGGTATTTTTGTTTTTTCATTATATCATTCAATTGTGGTTTAGCCTCGATCTTTGACGCCTTGTTCAAACATTTTAGTGTTCATTTAGAAAATTAGAAATCTATGAATGTTCAACAAACATAATGGCAGATAGTACATGGGAAAAGTGTAGTCATTCTCTCTCTCTCTCTCTCTCTCTCTCTCTCTCTCTCTCTCTCTCTCTCTCTCTCTCGTTGGTAGTATTAACTTGCCTGTATCTTTCCGGCCCTGCTGTCATGTCTTCGTTAGAAACCAGATGGATGTAACGAATTATTCAATTCATTGATGTACTCGGGGAGAGAAAGAGAGAGAGAGAGAGAGAGAGAGAGAGAGAGAGAGAGAGAGAGATATGTAAACACCTTGTGTTGATTGCATACAACTCAAATCTGCTAAGCAATGGCACAGAAACATGGCACTCACTGGTTGCAATGGCAGAGAAAACGGTGGCCTTCATTAAGGAAGTAATAACTTCAATGAAGATGTACAAATAATGCAGTCTCTTTTTCAGATCTTGGCTTTTACATGTTAAGACTTCTCTGTCAATGTGTCACATAGTGCAATTAGTGTTTTGAATGGGTTTCTGGAACAGGAATGATTTTTTTTTCACGCACAGCCAGTAATTTATTGCCTAGCGTAGTAATAAATGGAGTGGGTAGGCATGTTCCAAAAACTGGGGTAGCACGTCTTGCACGTCTTCCTAACGTTGTTTTGATGATCAGCATCACAACGCATTTTCCGACTTACACTATAATTTGCTTTGGATTGCATGGAATGTCTAACAGCCAGTTATAAAAATATATTTTTCAAGAAAAATAGAAATGTCATAGAAAGATATAACACCCTATTCCAAATCTAAGGCGTGTTCAAATCGCTTTTCCTTGAATGGGTAACTTACCATGAAAAATTATGTTTTTAAAAACAAACACACTCAGATGAAAACAACTGAAATTACGAATAGAGTAGTACAGATGTGATTGATAAAAATTATATGAAATTTTAGCTAGAAGCAACCTACCCCACAGACTACTTTGAAACTTGCAGAATATTACTCACAAAAAGTGCATTTTTTTCTTATTCTTCCTCGATTAAGGAGGATTAATCCATAGTAAAAAAGAAAAAAAAAACATGTTATCAAGCGAGACCAATAACATCTACATGTTGTAGGTAATATGTTTATAAGATACTCATGCGCCCACACAAAAAATAATAGTTAAAACATACTGGATGTAATTTCTTTTTTCTTTCAACCTAAACATGCTAAGCAGAATCTTACATAAGTATGAATTACGTTCAATACTGATAACCTTGAAGTATACGTCATTGCACCTTAAATGGTAATTTCGGTATGCCCAAATATATATATATATAAATATATATATATATATATATATATTATATATATATATATATATATATATATATATATATAGTGTAACAGCCGTTCATAATTTTATGCATCACTATTACCTTAAAAATTTAATATGGAAGCTAATCTCCTCTGGAATAATACCTTTACAGGGATAAGGTATATATATATATATATAATATATATATATATATATATATATATATATATATATATAATATATATATATATATAAATATAAATATAATTTATATTTATATTTATTTTTATATTCTGAACCCGGGCAGTGGACTTGCCTCAAGGGATGATGCAATCTGACTATAATTCCTGGGTTGGTAGAACATAGAGGAAAGTAAAAAGAGCCGAGGGCCTTACTAGAAAGGGGGGGGGGATCTTAGATAACTCATAGTATAACGAGAATCGCATATATTTACAAAAAGACAAATCAAAAGATGGGAATAATTAGGACACGTAAATGGGATCCTTTCGGAGCGCTAAGTTAAGATGAACAGATGATAACTAGATGCATGGGGTTTCACTTCAAGGGAACGCGCCGTGAATCAATATGCATTGGGTTTACCACGGCAATGAAAGCACAATCCAAGCAGAAGGATATCCACTTGAGAAAACTCCGTCTGCAATGGAGAATTCGCGCCATTAAATGATGAAATTAGTTCAATTAAGGGTTCAAGGATGCACTGAAGGTGCCAACGGATCCTTGGGTAAAACACTGTTGAATTCACTCGTGAACACAAATAATAACAAAAGATAAGTCTGCATGGAATTGCAAAGGAAATATGGAAAAATGGAAAAGCGAAGGAAAAGGAAGCACGTGGACTAACAAAACAGCTCCGCTTGCGTTTAAATCCACCGATAAGCTGCTTATGACTGGTCTCCAGGGGCACTTTCTTGGTCACGGTGCTTTTGGAGACATTTCCCCTTTCTACAAATATCTTGATTTCTTAATATCATAGCTAAAGAATTGGTTTCGTAAGGAAGAAATAGGAAATAAAGCATAACATATTATATAAACCTCCTCTCTCTCTCTCTCTCTCTCTCTCTCTCTCTCTCTCTCTCTCTCTCTCTCTCTGTGTGTGTGTGTGACAAAACTGCCGACAAAATAGTTAAGGAGGACATAAGAAAATAAAAATAAAAAAAATCTATAGGATTTAGGAGAGAGAGAGAGAGAGAGAGAGCAGCAGAATAGGAAGGAGATGAATACCTGGAAATGAAAAACAACCCCTACAATCTTATAATTATAGCCTCAGGGTTTTGTCCTCAAAGACATTCAAGGTGGAATTGTTCTGAAGAACAATGGATAACGTGCACAAGGTCGTTCCCGCCTTATAGTTCAGAGGTTTTTTGGGTTCCGAGAAACGGAGTTAGGTTAGTTCAAGGAGGAACGGCACTGGCTTGTTCCGAAGAATAGGTCATTTGCATCCGAATAACTATTTTTTGATTTGTTCCAAAGAACTGAAATAAAACACACAGCGACAAGGGTATGTGGGTGGGAGTGAGTTCAATGACTGGTTTTATGACTTACTTAATCTCTAG
>NC_087203.1:19010805-19083305 GCF_015104395.2 Macrobrachium nipponense
GAAGCACTAGGGACATTTCATAAGTCGTGGTATGATTTTCATTTTATGAGGGAAACTGGAGGGGATTGTGGTCAGTGAATACTTCAAGAGTATTCCTTTGGTCTTTAATACAGCAGGCGAACTTCTGCAGGGCCAATATCAGGGTGAGACATCCTTTTTCAATAACACTGTCTGCTTTCTGGTGTTTCTTCAACTTGGCTGAATGGTATCATACAGGATGGAGGGTTGCTAAGTTGTCATCTCGCTGCATTAGTACGGCACCTACTCCTTGATCACTGGTATCGATGTAAAGTAGGAACGGCTTGTCCATGTTAGATGTATAGAGAGTGGGTCTGCTAGAGAGAAAAGCCTTAAGTTGTTGGAAGGCCCTTTCACATCTCTCTGTCCATTCAAAAGGTTTCTTGGAGCTGGCGAGTGCCGTAAGAGGAGATGCTACTGCAGAGAAGTTAGGACAGAAACATCAGTAGAGGCCACACATTAAACCCAGGAAACGTTGTAGTTCCCTTCTAGTTGTAGGGTGAGGGCAACTGAGAATGGCTTCTACATTTGCTTCCTTTGGCCAAATTTGTTCTTGACCCACCACATGTCCGAGGTAAGTCACAGTGCCCAGGCTGAAATTTGATTTAGATAGATTGATGGTAAATCCACTTACCACCAGCCATTGCAGAAGACTGGATAGATGTTCTAGATGCATACTCAGTGTCTGAAATTATTCAAATATCATCCTCTTAGATAAACACATGTCCCTTCTAGATCTATCTCTAATAATAAAATTCATGAGTCTTTGGAATGTTGCTGGCACTGAATTTAGCTCAAAAGGCATGCAAGTGTAATGAAATAGGTCATCAGGAGTGACAAAAGCTGATATTTTTTTTAGAATTTTCAGTAAGTGGAATCTGATGATAGCCTCTCTGCAAGTCTATTCAAATTTAGCGTGGCCAAAAGAGTCTAAGTTTCTATTAAAGGTAGGGGGTAAGAATCAGGGATAGTTAAAGCATTAAGGTTCCTGTAGTACTTGTGCTGAGTCTAAAGTGTCTTCCATCTTTGGAGCGAGAAGACGGTGATGCCCATGGACTACGGCTGTGCTTTGCTAGGCTATTCTTCCAGCAGAAAGTTGACTTCATCTCTTATGACTTTCCTCTTCTGGATGTAGACAATAAAGTGACTGTTTAATATGAAGAGAATCTGGTCTTAGACGATATGTTATGTTCTATCATTTTACATATCCCTATAGCATCACTTGACACATTGGGAAATTGTTTGATTAGGTTTGTTAAGTCACTTCTCTGACAGGGTGATAAATGTGGTTGTGGCCCCTCAAGATTTTCTAATATTGTGCTGTTGGTCGTAGTAGGGTTAGGGACTGATTCATTCAGTACATCAAGTTGTTAGTTATTTGAACCAGCCTCGTCTGATGTTGTCTTTATGTATTCTTTAAGCAGATTTTTGTGAAATTTCTGGGTCTTTTTTTCTTTTATCTGGAGTAGAAATCAAATGATTATTAGATTCTAATTTCTCAATTACTGTATAAAGGACCTTCATATTTAGGAGAGAGGTGACACAGGTATTGGGAAAAATACTAACACTTTTGCTGATTTATCAAAGTGGACTTTTTTGGATTTTTGGCTCTTAGTGAAATATTTTTTAGCTATCTACCTTACTTTAGGTAACTTATCTTTCCAGTTGTTCATATATGTCTGTACATTTACTTTGGAGGATTCTAACTCTGATCAATCCGTTAGACAACAATCTTTTGCGACTTTTAGGGGGCCCCTGATCTTTCGACCGAAAAAGAAGAGCATCTCAAAAGGAGAAAATCCCCAACTATTACTTGTTTACATTCCCAATAGCAAACTGTAAGAAATTAAGTCCTTCATCCCAATTATGTGAACTTCCTAAACAATAATCGTTTAAACATGGATTTAAGTGTCGGATGGAATCTTTCTATAGCTTCTTGAGACTTGGGGTGGTATACAGACGAGTTTACAGCAAATATTTTTAGTTCTCTGAATACAGTTTTTGAAAAGATCAGAAGTGGAAATTAGTTGTCCTCGGTCAGATTGTAAAACCTTAAGAATACCATAATGCGAGAATATATGAAGTCAGTAACTAGGTTTTTAGCAGAAATATTCTTAAAGGGGATAGCTACTGGGAATCTGGTAGAGGTGCACATGATAGTAAAGATGTATTTATTGCCTTGACAGGTGGTAGGTAGAGGACCAACAAACCAATCATTAGAACTTTCTCAAAGGCCCTTCTAAGACAAGGATAGGGATGAGGGGAACAGGAGGAATGTTTGGTTGGGTTTCCCTTCAACTGGCAAATGTGACAGGATTTTATGGACTTGGCTACACACTTTCTCATTCTTTGCCAAAATGTGAGGTTGAAGCTTTTAAAATGTTCTCCTAATACCTAGATGTCTATTGAGACCATCGTGTGCAAAGAGAATAACTTTACAAAAAAACGACCACAATATTCTTAGAAACCTAGCGAAAGACAGAAATATAATAACCACTTATCCAGACAATGGCCAAGGCACAGTAATTCTTGATAGGTCCAGCTATGTACAGAAAATTAACGACATCTTATTTGACAACTCGAAACTGGACCTTTACACCACTACTATGCTAAGACAAAATTAACAGATTCCTTATGACACTTAAACAAAACAAAGTAATAGATGACGATACTTATCAGGACCTCTTGATGATTGGATCTACATACGGAGTTATTTATGTGTTGCCCAAAATACATAAGGATGAAATTCCCTTAGACCTCATTCCTCCCTTCATTATACTTCCAGCTATAAATAGCCAAGTTCCTTGTCCAATTGCTTTAGCCCCATACCAGCAATATGACCAACTTCAAAGACAAAGTCATTAAGCAAGACCCAGATTTTTTTCATGGTTCCAAATTTTTTCATGGTTAGCTTTTATGTAGAATCACTGTTCACAAATGTTCCTCCTGTAGCTGAGAGTTTAAGACATAATTTAATGAAGTTTATTTCCTACTGATAATTCCTCTTTTAATCAATTTATAAGGCTCACTTGAAGTCACTTCTAGAATTGACTGTGATGGACATGGTCTTCATTTTTAATGATACTGTTTTTATACAGACAGAGGGGATGGCAATGGGCAGTCCTTTGGGACCAACCTTTGCCAACATTTTTATGAACTCCCTTGAGGAGCAAGCTACAGATGCATGTCATGATTTTCGTCCACTCTTTTATAAACGTTACATGATGATACGTTTTGCCCTTTTTAGATATGACTACCATGCTGAATCGTTTTTGGAACATTTAATTGCACAACACCAGGACATTAAATCTGCCATTGAGATTGAAACCCATATTTTCTCCGCTTCCTTGATGTCAAGGTAACTAAGGATGAAATTGGTTTCCATGCAGGTATTTGATAGGGTGAATAAACAACTTTTACTGGTCTTCCACGAACTTGTATAGTTCGCATTTTTACAATTCTAAAATTAATTCCTTGGTCCACTCTCCTTCATTGAACCATTAACATGACTTCAATTTTGTCCTTGTTCATAATGAAGTGATTATCCTCAGTGATTATTTTAAGAATAATTACTACCCACCAGCGATTTTCCATAGAGCTCTCAACAAATTACCTTAATTTGAAACTTAACCCCCACTCAAGTCCATAGTGTTTTACATGACAAAAGGTTTCGAAAAAATGTATCGGGCTATTCAACAAACAAGTACCCACTCTTAATCTTAAGTTAATCCCAATAAACCCATGAACCATTGGATCTCTTGCATGTCAAGGACAGGATTATCCCCTATTTACTTCTGGTGTTATTTATAAAAAATTGTCCTTGGCACTTACATCGGTTTTACTGGGAGGCTGCTAAAAGTCCGAATCTCCTCTCATTATAAAGTAACTGCTGTAATTGTTTATACTCACCCCTCTCTCCCCCACTGCATTGGCTTTCTCTGTCAGTTACCATTACACTACTGGTGTGTGTAAGTGTTATTAATTAATTTTTTTTATTTGCAATTTTTAAATGTTTGTTTAAACAACTTTTAAATGTTTTTAATGAGGTCTTTTTTTTGAAATGGCTTTTAACATGGTGTTAACAAGTATATAAAGTGTATACCTCTTACTGTTTATACACAATTACTGTTTGGGTTCATCGCTTTTTAATCCTGGAAGATGTACTCTTAACTTCTCGGATTCTTTGCTCTTCTTTGGATACGCTTGTCACTACAAAGCCTGAAGATCCAAGTTCAAAGAAATATGAAGAAATTGTGATGTCCGGTACGTGGTCAGGTCGGCAACGTGACCTCTTTGTGAATATGGGACCAGGGTTCGTTCCGATGCCTGACATCACTATTGCTTCATAGTTCTTTGAACTTGGATCTTTAGACTTTGTAGGGACAAGCGTATCCAAAAAAGAGCAAAGAATTCGAGAAATTAAGAGGGCATTGTGTCTACTACAGTTGCATATGTATCTGGTAGTAAAAAAGTGACCAGTAGATCCTACATGTATATGTATATGTATATAGATAGATAGATAGTTTCTGTGAGTATTGGCATATGTAACAGTTGTATTTACTTCTTAACTTCTTGGTATCCTTTCACTCCGCAGCGACAAATAAAGAGACGCTGTCTCCCTCGGTGGGATTCGAACGCAGGGACGACCGTAAAGTTGGGGTCGACATAAATCTTTCTTCAACCTGCAAAGATATGTCTCTTTCCGCTCTATCGTGCTTGATTTTTTTTTCTTATATTTTTTTTTCAAGACATATTTTGCTGTAGACTTACCTTCACCTTTAAGTTTCAGAGGTTACTGCTTTTTAGACTGAAATATATCTTCAAACAAGTGAGCGATTTTCCATTATGAATTTATAAAATGAAGTGTAATTACCTATCATAGATTACTAACAAAAGAAAAAGAGGTGAATAAGCATACTTATTAATTTTCAATTCCATTTTAGTTGTTTACAATAAAAAAGCGCGGGTAATTTAAAAGTTCTTCATTTTGTAGTTAATCGGTTTATAATATATATGCATTCGTGATTTTTTAAAAATATAATGATTTTTAATTAAATCTTAATATAAGGGGGAACTTAAGGCTCGCATTTCAATCAACTGTAACGCTGTACTGTTGAGAGAGAGAGAGAGAGAGAGAGAGAGAGAGAGGAGAGAGAGAGAGAGAAGTAGCAGCAGCAGGGTGACTCGAAAAAGAAACTTTTTTTTTTTTTTTTTTTGTTTTTTTTTTTTTTTTTTTTAGGAAAAAGGAATGTGTTTGATCACCATATCTCGGTGCACAACTTTTTTCAATTTAAGTAAATAATGTTAATTGCAGTATTTGATATTTCGTTTCCAGGAAAGCTCAGAGAAAATGACATCACCCCATTTGCTTTCAAGAATATTTTGCAAGCTTTAAACCATATATATCAGTATTTCTCAGTTGAGTCAGGTTATTCCCCAGACAAAGTGAATTTGATACCTCTGGGATAATTGTGTCCTCATATTAGTATATTAACAACAAGAATTGATGACTTAGTAATGAGTTATCACACTCGGCCCCCTACCTCTTTATACAATCTCTCTCTCTCTCTCTCTCTCTCTCTCTCTCTCTCTCTCTCTCTCTCTGAACTGGAACGATTTAGGAAATTAATTGAAATGGGCAGGTCGTTCCTCTCTAGCATTGGTAATTTAATCAGACTTCTGGTTACTCGTCGTAAGAAGAATACGAATTATCCATGTTAAGGACTGGCGGGAATGGAGAGTTACGTATTCAAATTTTGATTAAAATGGTGTCAATCCGTACTTTGTTCTATGGATTAGTGTGTGCTGGGCAGAAATATATTTTATTATGCATTTTATCCTTCCTAAAGTTTTATTATTTTGAAAAGGTAGCCTACATAAAAGTTATTTTCGTATTAATGATTCTTTTATTATGTGCTGAAATAAGCTTTATACTGTTCCCGTATTTTGGTAGCGAAGCGTAGCCACATTTTGCATAATTTTTCTTTGCTAAAATTACACGTATATTATAAACGAGCTTCTTCCATATATGCTGTCATTGTACTTTTTGAAGAAAGCAGATTATATAGCTCGAGAAATTGGGAATTATTCAGATCTAGCCATATCCTTGAGGCGAATGGCATGAGATAGTAACCGTCATCAAACCTTTGAGTTCCTAACTCCTCACACAGTGCCTTTTGTGGCTTCATTGTAATAACTTTGGCATATACTATGAGATCAACAGGGTAGAGATAGCATAAAATCCAGAAATAATGAAAACACAAAGTTAGGAAGGAAATCCGTTGGAAGTCATGATCGGGTCAAACCTCAGACAGAAATAAATTTTAGTTTTATTTAGTCCAGAAGAACAACACGTGACGTCACATAAAAAATTGACATACAATATAGAAGGGAGATTCTAATGTGCTGGTGATCGGAGACTAGGTTTTGTCAATTCACTTGTTTTTTTTTATTTACCTAAAATCAATATCAAAATAAAATAAAACCACCTTTTTTTTTAAGAAAATTTGTACGAGAGTTGTCTACATGATGTAGGGTCGTGTTTTCCATTATGGCAGATGGGGAAATTTACAATCCAGAGGCCTTCATAAAAAGTGGAAAGAATGGGTGCAAATTCTTGCTTAGCAACACTCTCTCTCTCTCTCTCTCTCTCTCTCTCTCTCTCTCTCTCTCTCTCTCTCTCTCTCTCTCTCTCTTGCTATAAAAAGAATAAAGAAATCCCAATACAAAAAGGAGAATCTAATTTAAGAAACATAAGCCTGTATTTCTGATGTACTGTTTCTAGATTTCTAGATATACAGTACTTGATATGACATCTTACACTAGAGACAGGTATTACCGATAACACGGTCATTCTATAAGATAAGCTTCTTACACTACACTACACACATTTCGTTGATTTGTTTATGGAAGATGCAATCACCTTAATTGCAAGTATGACCTATCCAGCAAAGGTATTTGATTAATACCAATACTCTACAGTGATTACCCTTTCTTCCAAGTCGTTTTTAAACGCTAGTGAAGCTTTAATTGCTTTAATTACTGTGTTTGGATTTGAGAGAGAGAGAGAGAGAGAGAGAGAGAGAGAGAGAGAGAGAGGAACTGATTTGTGGTGTAGGGGAAGGAACGGACTGGGGTGAGCAGAAGCATGATGGACATTAGCAAGAGAAAGTATTCTTTAAAATTATAAATTGTGCTTCTATTCGAAAAAACTATAATAATAAGAGTGGAACAACTGTAGTAACCTATAATTTCGAACAGTATCCTTTGCTGGCTCCTAATTGTATATACGAATTAAGACGATGAAAAACTGGAATCACATTCAGTATGTACATAGCGAGAAGAAATCGCTAATGTCTGCTTGGATAGATGAACAGATTGATGTATGGAGTCTTTCCTACCCTTCAAGCGGTTTTTCCTTGCTTCTACTGAAATAGGAGACCAGTATCCGGAAGTCTGACGAAGAAACTTTTGTTTTCATTCAACATTTCACTGAAAGATTATAATTCTCCATTTTTTTGTGGATGAGCGATATCGAAAATCGTAACCAGATTCATTTCATTGTATGGCATATTCTCGGTTCTTAATTCCCGCGTCGGTTTTGCTCGGTTTAAGACCTTATTAATCAGCATATTCATTGTAATAGTACCCCGATCATATATTTTTCATTGTGTATGTAAAGTTTGGAAATATGTGTGATCACATTTTCGTTTTAGTTGAGACGAAGGTGGGAAGCACTCCACACTGTTTTTATTTCACTGCTTTGAAAGTTATACGATCAGTGTAGATTATATCTCGGAGAATTTATAGGTACCAGGCTTGTAAAACTGAATAGTTGCATACGCAAGGAAACAAATAACTGTATTTACACCCCCAACACAGACAATGTATGTATGCACGTATGTGTGTGTATATATATATATATGTATATATATATATATATATATATATATATATATATATATATATATATATATGTGTGTGTGTGTGTGTGTGTGTGTGTGTGTGTGTGTGTATTAGTTATCGACTAAACGCTGCCAAAAACAGGAATCTCAATAATGAGCAACCAGAAGATATAATTACCAACCTAAAATGGCGCCAAGTAATAATTTTGTAGATTTCATATTGAGCTTCGAGAACTATTTTATATAGAATAAACCTTGATATGAATCATTTTGCCTGTATTACAATGAAACCCATTAGCTTATTATGGACAATGGCGTAGATATGATTATGTTGCGCACCTTCTTTCCAAGATAACAGGTACAATGTTAGTAAAAGTCTAGGGGAGAAAAAGTGTGATAACCTATAATACTCATCTAATAACGAAAAAGGAAACGAACAGCTATTATTTACAATTATTCAGTTACAAAACGTGTTTGCAAAGCTAGCGAAAAAATTTACATAGTAGTGTAACTGGACATTTATTTATGAATTTTTTTTCTTCTTTTATGTAAACACCCTTGCATGCGTGTATTGGCTCATTGAACTCTTAGAAGAGAGATTTGCTATCAAGTCTAGTCTTTCTAAATACTAATGCCAGTATATGGCATATGTTTTGATGCCATTCCGATAGCATGTATCATTTCGCTCTACGCGTGTTAAACCTAAAAGACTTTCGAAGTAAAACAGTCACAGATTACCTTCGTATTTATTGTGACAGCGGTTTAATGGTCATCTAAGCGCACGACTTTCATAACTGAGAGATGTGAAAGAATTACTCTTACAAGTGTAAAGAGATTTCTCATTTTAATTACAGAATTTTTCCCTTCAATTCTAAGTTAAGATTCAGTGACAATTGTTACACTTTCGCAATTACCCCGAACAGGATTTGCATCATGAATTAATCTCGCGATTTCTTCCTAATGAAAACGAAAGGAAAGTCTTATACAAGATGCACACACACACACACACACACACACACACACACAGAGAGAGAGAGAGAGAGAGAGAGAGAGAGAGAGAGAGAGAGAGACGATTGGCGGGTTGCTGGTGAATCCTCCGTTAAGGTAAATTAAAGTCCAGCGTCTAGTATAAACGTTCGATGGGTATACCAATGATTGAACCAGAGACGACACTTGCTGGCGAAGGACAGCTTTTTATCTTCTCTACAAATAATGTCTGACACTAGAAAAAAGCAAAGAAATTTTTTGACAATTGATTATCAACGGAAAACGCAAATTTTCTGTAGCGGTGATTCTAACCTCATTTTATTTCTTTTTATGGAGACGCTGCGTTGAAGAAGGCTAATGTATTTACATGAAGTTTCCATTTGTGAATTTCCATTGATGAAGGAAATCAATGATAAAAAAAGGGGGAAATTAAGATTAGTCATGAAAATAGGGTTAAGAAAATTAAATACTGGTTTCACCGTGGGCGGCTGATTGTAAAGAAAAAAAAATCAATATCTTGAGCATTTATACGCAGCGAACGTGTGTTGTATTAGTCCAGCTTTAACAACACGATTAGCGTAATGAACCAATGATATGAAATATTTCAGATTTTTATTAGAATTATACTGGAAATGCAGCAGTAGCTTTTGAAAACAGAATGATGGGTCAACATTTACTCCGCAAATATCAACAGAGAAGTTCATCTATGCGTTAAATTAGGAATCATGTATTGATAATTTAACTGGCGTTCATGAATGATAGAAGAAGAACTACAGAAGGCCTCAACCAATAGATTAGGTAAAAATTTAAACAGTCTCAAAGTAACAAAACAGAATTATATCTTTAGGAGGTAATTTTACTAATGAAGGTAATTGTATGTGTATATTCAGTTACTCAAACAATCTTCTAGCTCTAACAGGGAAAGGTGGTGAATGATTGTTTACAAATACATCTTTAATTCCTATAATTTTTTTTTTTTTTTTTTTTTTGAGAATCACTTGTCTGCATTCTCAGGGCACTCTTCATTGTTACTAACTCTCTGTGCAGAGACAGTGGCAGTTCACCACTGTCATCTTGTACATATGAGGTTCGTGATGATCTAAAGCCTACTGAACATATTCAAAGGCATTCGTTGAGAATTGGATCCAACATTTACAGCACTGCTTCCGATACTGAGCAATATATTTTAGCTCCCATAAAATAATGATAGACAACACTGTTGGTTTATACAGTCTAGTTAGGCTATATCTATCGGCTCCGCAGTTATTGTTTGATAGTATTTTTTAAGTTTAATTTAATAATTTCATTAATCTTTTGGTTCATGTACTATATGTGGGTCTTTCCCATGTGTATGTGGATTTTTCCAGTTGGTATGATATGATTTCTGATTTTGAGATCTATTTTCGTCGCCTTTTTTTTCACACATTTTATAATTTATAAAACATGATTCTTTGAAAATCTTATTTTATGTTGGATAATTTAGAGCCTACAGATTAGGTCCATTCATCTATTTTTATTATGGCTTTATAAATAATTCGCTCTGAATGTTTAATGCGAGATGTTAAATATTATATGGCAAAATCATTCATATACAGGTTACTTTAATTCCAATAGATAGATTATCACTGATTTAATTTTTTGCTAGGCTAAATAAACATTGTGCTGCTAAGGATGCTTCCCGGTGGAACACCATATTCAAGTGGAAATGTTTTTGACAAAACATCATCAATTCTCACCTGATGACTGCGATCTGTCACAAAGTTTTGGATAAACTTAGGTAAATGTCCAGGGTGCTGTTTTTACATAAGATTCTTAATATAGCATACCCTCCATGTGATCATATGCCTTCGCAGTGTCAAACAAGACAGCTATTGTAATTTGTTTCCGTTCAGATCCTCTATTTATATGGCGTTATAGGTTAGTGAGAGAATCTAATATAGATCTGTTCATTGTGACCTGACTGAGTTGGAGTCAAATCTTATAATTCTCGAATGTGCATGTTAGCTGAGCATTTATCATTTTCTTTGGTGATTTGCATAAATGTTTTTTTTTAATGAAATTGGTCTGTAATTATTTATATTACTGGGATCTTTTCCAGGTTTAGGATGGGAAATTATTATAGTTTTATGCCAGTCATCTGGAAATAAAATTTCTAATCCATGAATGATTATAAAAAAAACTGTAAAAGATATTTCTTTGCCAAAGGTGCTAAGTGGAGAATCTCATAACACATATTGTCACCTCCAGGAGCAGATTTTACTGTTGTTCAACAGAGCATATTCCAACTCTTTATTAAATTTCCTTTTATAATTTACAATTTCTATTGTTTCAAGAATTAATGTTATTAGTTTTAATATTAATTGTCTGATATTATTTCTTTTGGTCAGTATTCTTTTTCCTTCTTTAATATGGCATGTGTAGGTGGTTAACAAGAGTGCAATTTACTCTCCTGAACTTTTTCCCATACTTTTGGTATGGGAGTATTATTAGAGACCTGCTACATATTTCCTCCGTGAAATTATTTTTCCTTGAATTACTTTGTTTGTAATTTTGCAGATATTTTGTTGTGTATAGTGGTTTTTAATTTATAAATTTTTATAGTATAAGACAGTAATTTTTTTAAAACTTCCATCTCACATCGGTATGTTTTATTTTATTTTATCAAACTTTTATATTCGAACGATCTAATTGTCTCCTTGTTGAGTGTTTTATTTCAACTAATTCTATCAACTATCGGACCACCATGGAACTTTATGTTTTGTTGTAAGAGGTTTTTGATTTTGGTATTGTTTTATCAGCAGCATTTTTAATGAAATTAACAAGAAATTTATTATTAACATTGTGATCTGGGATAGTCCTAGTGTGCAGTTCATATAGCTGCCAATCTGCTTTATAGATGTTATAGAGCGACACGCTTGGCAGGATTATTTTATAATAAGATTGATATTGTTAAATGATCACTGGTGTGCAAGTCATCAACTATATTCCAATCTAATCTGGATACTGTACTTGTCACACCACAGTGAAGTCTACTGAGGAAATTGTTCCATATGTTTTTGAATATGTGATGATTTCATCATCGTTTTTACAGCACATGCCATTTGAATCCCTGAATTATTCAATTTTACTTCCTTCTCTATTTGAGGTTGTACAATTACAGTCCCATTAAATGACCTACTGTTAGCCTTGTCCCTTGGCATTGTTAGTAAATCGTCAAGTGTATCAGTTTCGAATAATTTTTATTAGGTTGGTTGTATAAATTATAAATTACATTTTAATTTTTTATAGTCACATTTCAATACTGATATTTGCAAATCAGCTAATTTTACAGTTACTTTGGCATAACATAGTTGTTATACATATATGTGGCAGTACGTAAATTTCCTTCTTCCTCTCTTGATGTTGTAAACATATCAGCATTGGTTAAAATTATTTTAGTAATTTTTGTATTTCTTCCTAATGTAATCTGTCTGCAGCCATTTACTGTTCATTGTTTAATTTGATTATTGGAAATATTACATTAGAGTGTTCTTATTTTATATTTTTTTGGGTTACCAATTTGCATTTTTTCTAAGATTTTTATTCACAACATTTATTTGCTCCTTCATAACACATTAGGCGTCCAATGGCCGTACAGCCTTTTTCATGAGGGTTTTTAAAATAGAAGTTCCTTTATGTCTAATTTTATAAAATTTCTTATGGTATTTGTAAACTGTCTTTTGGTACGTTCTTTTGCACAATTCAATGAAACATTCATTACATCGACATGTGCTTTCATTTATCATTCTTTTTCCGTTCACTGTTGCTGCACCAATTATTGATGATTGAATAATCTCTTCTCCTTACATAATCCTTTTTTTGTCCTATCTGGTTTGTTTGTTCCTTTGCTATTTCTTCAATGGCTTGGATATCTACTTCCATTGGATTTACTATTATTTTAGGAGGTAAAGGTATTATCTTATTATTTTTGGGGGTTTAATTTCTTCCTTGTGGTCTTTTGTCCTTAGTTTAACTGATGTTTATCTAATAATAGTTGGTTTTTTCTTTGAGGTTCTGGGTGGAGTGCATTCTAAAGGCCTTTTTTTATCTTTAGCTTCTAGTTTATTACTTTCTTCAAATATTTCTCCAGTACATGAATTATCTCTTGTCGTCATCATTCCCCTTAACATCTCGCATGAATTTGAACAAAATATTATCCATATTAGCATTTGTTCATTCCTTGGTCCTTTGCTATTTTAGTTTCTTCCTGCCGTGTAGTATTTATTCCTTGAGATGGACCTATCAGGGTTTTGTTACCCCATCTATTACCATTTTTGTTTCATAGTTTGATCTTATTTATAGTAGAATAGGTGTGTTTTTCCGGTGGGATCAAGCATTTCTCTAACTCTCAATTCCAGTTTGGCCTCCTTTTTTTTTTTTTTTAGGTATTACTATTCTTACCTGCGGTCATTTTAATTGTCTTTTATATATAATATATGCATTCCTTAGTCCTTGCATGGTGATTTTGCCCGCAGTTTGAGCACTTTGGCTCACCGCGCACCTCCAATTTATGGTATGTTCGTTAAATCTGCAGTTCTCGCATGCAGTTGTAGTTCAGCCAGTTTTCTTTGTAAGTCCGTACTTACTACAGTTTTTGGCTCCCGTAGTATAGTTTTGGAACATGTCTTATTTCTTTGTTTTGGCACATCGTTTTCATTTTTCAAAGCTTATTTTTGGCCTTCAAATTATATTTTTGCTAACCTGAATAATTGTTTATTACTTTATCTATTCGTTGCGTTATAGATAATTCACAGTCCTGAACGTTAGTAGACCCCTTTTTAAGGAATCAAATAACATTCTTTTCAAGTTGTTCGTTATTATTATCAGGAAGTACTATGGTACCCTATACACTGTTCATACCATCAGATATTTATATATATTCACTTAGAAACGGACAATCTGCTTCAAAATGAGAAAAATTACTTATTGTGTAGACAACCACCTTTGAAACGTCATTCAGAAAAATGAAAAACCAGATGTGATTACTAAAAACCACGACAAAAAATCAATGCGAAAATCATATGAGTCTAACGAACCATTGATAACGTAAATGAAAAAAAAAGTCCCAAAAAAAAAAAATATATATATTATGTAATATATATATATTATCTATATTACTTATATGTATGTATGTAATGTCTTGTATGTTATGTATGTATTGTAGTTATGTATCGAACTACGAATGTCCCGTTAATATCTTAAGTTTCGCTTCTACCTCGGAATTAATATATTTTCATATATGATTAACCGAGGGGGAATTTATTAAGCGATAATAGAATTGGCGATCGACAGGCGCGTACCAAGGTACCATCAACCTCTCAATTCAGGACTGGCAGTGAAGCCTCAGACCACCCTGCCGTCCTGGAATTGAAAGGTCGATGGTTCGCGCCTGTCGATCGCCAATTCTATTATCGCTTAATAAATTCCCCCTCGGTTAAACATATATGAAAATATATTAATTCCGAGGTAGAGCGAATTAGATATTAAAGGACATTTGAAGTTCGATATATGTATATGAATCATGGTAATGTGATAGACTTATTTATAATCTATATATATATATATATATATATATTATATATATACTATATATATATATATATATATATATATATATATATATATATATATATATATATATATATATATGTTACGACCCTAGGAGGCCGTTCTGCAGAATCTTTTAAAGATGTTATTTAAGGATCGTAGGCAGTAGTAATGCAACACAATGAATGGGAATGTGTAAACAAACACCAAAGAAAACTAACAATATTTTTATTATAAAAAACAAAACTTAATACTAAATCAACCTTGTGCAAGTACAAATGAACCCAGTATCCAGAGAGCTATATGGCAATTATATGCCAGAAGACAGATTAACATGTCTTCAACACAAGGTTTCCCTAAAATAAAAAACTAAAAAGTTCAAACCCTAACAGTAATATAAATAGAAAACACTGTAATTAGCAAATAAACAGCTCTAATAGAGCTGGGCCCAAAATGAATACACTAGCCTAAAACTAAAGAAAGCTAGAAAGAAGTAATAAGAGTTCAATAAAAGTGAAAACCTAAAAATTACCTACCTAATTAATAAATCTAAATTTACGCACAACCACAAATCAATCATAACAAAAGGTATACCATCAAAAAATTATACAATATATCAATATGAGTAAGGATATATAGATCCTATACGCTTATTGTTAAGGAATAACCAGTTTACTCATTCCTTTGGAGGAGGTGTCCACGGAGTCGCTGGGGACCACCAGTCTGCTACATTAAGGGAGCTACTGAACAACTAGGTCAGACCGATAAGCAGCAGACGTTTCCCGAAGGAAAATACAAAGGTCGACACCTTACCTAGCGTTAGCCTCCCTACGTAACTCCTCACGAGCCTCGACAGCCCAGACGTGCAGAGCAACACCAAGACCCTCAGTACACCGGGGCACGGCAGAAGCCTCTCCTACAGAGCTGGATCCAGCGCCAGCCCTGTCTACCCGGGGACTCCTCCGACGGGGGAAAAAGCAAGCAAGGGGGGCAGTCGCAAGTGACACAAGTCCTTGCGAGGCAGAGATATAAGCCGTGATCAGTAAATCCACCGCAGGTGGCTCTTCATACACGGCGGGTCAAAACGAGGAATATTATGAAAGTAAATCCTCCAACAAAAATATTCCAAGGTTTGCTGCTGCACTAGTCCTTCTGGGATGACGATACGGCCCGAACTGTTCTGAGAAGGCGACATACTTTTCCAGCGCAACACTCGCACCGTCACTCACTCTCCAATGAAAGTAAACAATAACAAAGCGTTAATAGGGGGTTGTTGATAACTATCTACTAGAGGAAGAAGCAACAGCATCACTATCACAATATTCAAAGTTATGCACAACGAACTATGTACCTTAATACTTAAACATAAAAATAAAGAAAATATTACACTCGACCAAGGTTGATCTGAAAATAAAAACAATTATTTACACTTGTACATGACAATATATATATATATATATATATATATATATATATATATATATATATATATATATAGTATATATATATAATGCTATCAATGTTCGTTATACTCATATGATTTTCGGATTGATTTTTTGTTTTTTGTTGTGGTTTTTAGTAACCACGTCTGGTTTTTCATTTTCTGAATGACGTTTCAGAGGTTGGTTGTCTAACACAATAAGTAAATTTTGCTTCATTTTAAAGCAGATATTTTTTTCTTTTATCCGTTTCTAAAGGTCAGGAAACCTAGACCAAGTTCTCCTTCCAAAGAGGAAGGCCACCAAAGTCTGTCAAGGTCCGTAATGCCTGTATCTAGTTGTTCTTTGTCTTCTGTAAGGTATTGATGTATTAATGCTATCCTTATTCATTTGAAATGATCGTTCATGAGAGTCGTCCATTGCCAAGTCAGAAGACGTAAGGAGCTTTGGTTTGGGTCGCCATATAAACGAATAATGTAAATTTTGTCCCCATCGGGGGAAGGAAGAGCAACAACGTCATTTGAAGTGATAACTGCTCTGATCCTCTAATGTATATAAAACCATTCCCGGAGTGCCTTACCGGACCCAGCACTTTGGGGCAAGGTTTGACATAAAAGTTTTGCCTTCGCTCGATCACGTCAGGTACTCTAGTTTACGGTGGAGAGGCAGACCGTCCACCTCTAACACCCATCGAAGTTATAAGAGCAGCCTTTTCCATATTTCAGTGCCATGCAAATGGCGTCAATGATAAAGGAAGATGAAGCAAGAAAGCTTAAGAGACAGGGGTGGGGGGTGAGGGGTGAGGGGGTGTGGCGTAAAAGAAAGAAAGATTCCCAATGCTTGGAAGAACCCAATGCTGAGATGGATGGCATAAGAATGCATTCAATCCCTGCAGTGGATCCCTAAGCCCCCTACCTCGTCAAGGGGATCGATTTCAACAAATACATAAGCCCTCTGCGTCGAAATAAAGAGAAAATATGAAGAAATAGTGGATATTGGAGGGAAATTCATATTACAATACCGTCGGAAGGGAAAGGTTTAAAAAAAATCAAAACAAGCCGCAGGAATCAAATGCCATCAGAAGAAGGGATTGTTTTCCAATAATCCAGAATATTTGATTAAATGGTGATCACCGTGATATTTTTACGAGATTTTGGGATTCTTAAGAAAAATAGAAATAAGCAAATTAGAATTTATAGCAATTATGACCAAAGGGTCGATTTTGTGAATACTTCTTGCTATAAGAAGTTAAAAGAATCATAAATTCAATTTTCTTGAATAAAATTCAGAAAAAGGACGATATATAACATTTTCATTACCCTCGTACAAGACAAGCTTATACTTCCTAGAATAATCAGAATGATTAAATGAACTTTTTTCTTTTGATTAGGACATATTTATACCGATGATCATTTGATAAAGGTGAAAAACAGTTTATAGTTATATGTCATATATAGACTGGTCACTTCATAAGCTTTTTAAAAGGAACCAAATTAAAATCAATACTTGGCTTTCTGTTCCTGATATTCTGTAACTGTTGCATTTAAACCGAGAAACTAATAGGAATTTCTCAACAGAAATATTTTGTTCATATTTCCACTGACGAGATAGTAATTATCCTTGATAAGATTATAATTCTGAGGTTCCTGACACGTCAAGGGTAGTTACCAAAACCTTGTGTTAGGAACTGCGGCCGAGATATTTCTGTGATCAGACTAATGGGTTTCCAGCTTTGACGACCTGTAGTTAATGAAGGCTGCAGTCATATAACCACTCAGGTCGTAACAAATAACAGGGAAAACAGGAAAGAAATGGTACCAAAATTCAATTTGTGCTGGTTATGACCAATGTGAAAGAAGGCTGTAAAATTTGGAACGCTGAAGAAAATTAATAATCTTTGCAGAAGCCAATAAACCACTCCCATCATCGAAGACCAGAGTCACTCATAGAAAGACTATGATTAATGACAAAGCCCTCCATAAAACTTCCAGTTGCGTACTGAACATTCCTCGCAGAAAAGGGAGCGAATCGAGCAAATGAGACTTATTTTTACCGCCCACGTGTAATTAGGGAAAGGTGGATGGATGACAGGTAGACTGCAGAGGTCAATGAGGATTGTGCGTATTCTGTAACGCAGATTGATATTCCATGAACTCCTGAAATAAATGACACTCAAAAAGACACAAGGCTAATAAGCGGATATGATAATGAAATCATACGCAAAGCAGAGTTAACCTATTTGCATAGATAATGATAAATTGAAAACTGAATTTGAAACACTTTCAAGTATAGACATCTCTGATATAATCCACTCTCTCCAACTGATGATAATTTTATATGTTAGAATAATTTTGTATCTAGAATTTTAAAGACTTGCTGCGGAGTGTTTTCTAATTCTAACATTAGTTTTAAATATATCATCAGGTTCATAAAGTATCAAGGGACGTGGTAATGAATATTCAGGGACCTCGATATTTTGGAGGGTTTAGGAATCAAGCTTCGTATACTTACTTGCAAATCAACGTATTAAAGTTTTATCTTTTATGTAATCCTCACAAAAACTAAAGAAAAAAAAAAAAAGACCTCCTGATACCAGGTGTTTGTATTCCCTCCGATGTTAAGACCAAGTTCATTGCGTAATTGAACCTATCTCACTATGATAACACTCGAAAGTATTTTGTCTTGACTTTTGTTTTGTCCCCTTTTTATATCAGTATTTGGCATAAGACGAGATATCTTGTGGATAAGTTTTCTTTCGATTTCTGAAGTTTGTTAAATTGCCTCAAAAATGTTAAATGGCTCTTTGGCTCCCCACTGCCTGAATAATGAGTATTTATTTCGACTAATTATTTTCATAACAGGGGATGGTGGTTCCAGAGACAAACAATAAAAGGGTCGCGGCTACATTCACACTTTAACTGGATCTTAGATGAAATTTCCTTCCGTAACAGCCGGGAAGTGAACTCACACTAAAAACTCATAACAGTGTATCGAAGACTTTAACGCACACTGCTCCATTCACCTACATCCTGCACATACTCCTGCCTTTTCTTGGTATGAATGAAGAACTTCCCTTTTCAATACCTCTGTTTCAAACGTTTGATTCAGCGCTTTCTAGATTCATCCCTCCCTCCCTCTTTTCTTAGATAACATATCGGATTTTTTTTGTTTTTTTACTAATTTCGGCGTTTTTCTCACTTATATTATTTTATGCTAATTGCCAAAATGTATGACTTTCATTTTAAACATTGCCAATTTAGAAAACGATTTTATTCCTCGTCGGGGTGATTTATTTTCAGAATGTAGATCCTTATAACGTAGCGTTCAAAGAATGGGATGAAATGCTTGCTGTGAGTCTTGTTTTTTGATAGTTCTTTATTAGTCTTTCTTTTTTATAAAAAGCTGCCGAACAATCGATTTCCAACTGATAATAAGAATAAAAGGAAATAAAGTAAAATACGAGTTTTTGTGTTTTTGTTACGGACACAACACCTTTTACAAAGAACTGCTCTTAACTTGAGGTAACTGTTATTTTGAGTGTCTTAAAATAAAAAAAACATGCAGTTTAAAAAAAACATATATTGATTACACACCAATATGGCAATCGTCTTGACCTTGTTTCTAATGTTAGTTTTCCAAGAAAGGCATATTTGAAATCCCAAGCGGGGCAGATGGGATGTATTCGCCGTTGTCTTATTTGTGCTTAAGAGGAGGATATTTATAGAAGTCTGAATATTATTGAGGGTTGAAATAATCATCTTAACGCTATTATTAACAGAAGAATTCCTTCTCAAATTCTCAAGTTTTGTCTTAAATATAGGCGATGGCTTAATGTTGCATGTAAGCTGCCTACCATGAAAAACAAAAAGCTTATCATTTATGGAAAAAGAAACCATCGATCAAACATTTTGTGGCGTAAGTTTCACTGAGCTCAAAGGTCAAGGTCAAGTGTCTATGAGAGAGGTGGGAGAGGTTTATACTGAGGGGTGTGAAGCCATTTTCGAATCCAGTTGTGATGAACATAATTGGTGGTCTACCCTTAAGTCCTTAATCTTTGGAGGTAATTCAAGCATGCATTCCATTATAGGAGCTGACAGAACGGCTGTACATTGTCGTAAACAGAAGGCAGAACTTCTGGCTCAAGTCTTTTTGAGAAAACAAGTGTGGTGAGTCCTTTGTGTTGTCTCATTCATGCTTTCTAGACCTAAATTTTGTTCAATGGCCTTCAGATATGGGGCAATTCTATACTTTACTTCTGTGGCTCAGCAGTTACAGCGGCATAGACCCAGAATATAGGCTGATTTCAATTACTTATCTGTCATCTAAGTTCTTTGAGTAGGTGTTATCTCGGCATCTTTGTAGGTGTATTGAAGATAATAACTTGCTACCATCATTACATCATGGGTTTCATATAGACCTTGGTACTCGTGGTGCACTCTTGTCACCGACTACTGTCTTGCAGAGTGCTCTTGATGAGACTGCACAGGCATGCACAGTAGGTTCAGATTTTAGTGCAGCCTTTGACCCTGTAAATCATACATCAACTTATCTACAAGATAAGATGATTAAGAATTGGTGAATCTCCTATCACTGTTTTAAATGAATTTTTAGTTGGCAGAACTTAAAGGTTCCATGTTGACGGCTAGTAGAGTTCTTCAAGGAAGTGTTCTTTGGCTTTCTTGGACATTTGAAATTTATTATCGACACCAGTGACATGTGGCAAGGTCTGGAAGCAATCTTCGTGCATAAGCCGATGATGCTACTCTTTCTAGCTATTGTACTATTCCATAACCATAACTTAGGTCATTGCTTGAAGAATCCTTTAATAAAGATCTGTCCACATTAATTAAAAGGGGATATGGAGTGCTTAAACCGCTATAAAACTTGATGCGTTACAGTATATCCAAATGCTCTGCCTTTGCATCTTATTTACATTTAGAGAGTATAATTTTTCCAAGTGCCAGTGACACTTTTTAGCTAGTGTAATTTTTATTTTAGAAATTTTATTTTTTGAAAGGCATATACATAATATTGTTTCTTCTGTTCCTCAGAAAGTTGGTATCTTGCAGAAATGTTTTCGAATGTTTCGTGTTAAAGCTGTTGCATCTCAGTGTTTTAACTTCCCATCTTCCTTGGTTGGAGCTCTGTTCTTCGCTGTGGTCTTCCCTTTCTGAATCCCATTTGGAACTTTTGGATAGTTATGTCATCAGTCAAGTTTATTTTACCAGTTCTTAATGTTGACTTGTGGCCTATACGTAAAGTGAGTTTATTATATTTGCTGCATAAAATATACTTCAACATCAAACATGCTCTGCACTCTTCTTACCTGACCTAGCTGTTTTCGCTCAGATCACTAGGAAAACTGCTGTGAAAACAGTGTGTCATTTTCTAGTATCAGGCTAAATAATACTCAATTTGCTAAGAGTTTCATCTTCCGTGCAACTAGTACGTGGAATAGTTTACTTAGTGTAGTTGTGGAATCTTCTTTTCTCCAAATGCTGAAGCGATGAGAAAATTCACTCCTGCTTCTGCTGACGTTTCCTGAATTCAGGTGTATCGGTTTTATTTTTCATTCCCGCGTATTTGTTTATTTATCACCTTATGCCATACCTTTGCTCTCAATCGTTAGGCTGATTTCCTTTTGGAGCCCTCTTGCTTTATAGCCTGTTGACTTTATCCATAAAAATTTTCAGCTGAATATTAATAGAAAGAAAGAAAGAATGTTCCCAAAATTAAATGGGTGTAAAAAGAAGAGCATAAATGCGTTTGATGTTCACCTGGAAATTCCTTCTGTCAACCCTCCATTATCTGGAATTTATCTCGTTCTGGTATTTCTGCAAAAGGATTTGAGGTCATTCCATCCAGTGGTTTTGGTCTCTTGATTTGCTATGCATCTCGAGTCTCGGGCGGGACTGCTCAAATACCTATTGAAAATCACCTGCTTCTCAAATCAACTGTACTTTCAAGTATGTTTCACCAACATTAGCTTTTCTGACTTTTCTATAAATTTTTAATAGTTTCAATTTTTGTTTCTGCTATGTTTCCTTTATTTAACTCACTTTATCAATAAATAAGTAGTGATGTGTCCCTGTATTTCAATATTGTACGGTAATGCTTCTTGGGAATCTACGGGATGCTGCAAATTATCAGATTCCTCTCGAGCGATTTTACTTCCAACAATACGTATACATATTAGAATCGATAAAGTTTCTCTTTTTTTTTTTTTTTTTTTTTTTGTCAGGTTGCAAAAATGTCAATTTCGCACCTATATATACACTCACACAAATGAAAATTGCTGTGACCATGTGACTTTTCACACACATAACATATACATACACACACACACACATATATTTATATATATATATATATATATATATATATTATATATATATATATATATATATATATACATATATATATATATAAGCATTAGCTACAAAAGTCCTTTAATATCCAATTCGCTCTATCGCCGAAATAATATATATAATGTTAAACAAAGGGAAATTTTTTTTTTAGTTAATAATAAGTTAGTCGTCTCGTGGGGTCGGTCTAGCCACAGACCACAACTCAGCAGTGAGCCTGTGACGCGCCTTACACCACACGGCTAACAAGAGGGGTAAAAATTAAGCTGAGTTCAACGGTGATTTGTAGGTAGGGGTCGGTATCAACTTTTACCTCCTTGTTGGCCGTTGGGTCTAAGGCCCGTAACTGCAGTCCTGAATTGTGGTCTGCTGCTGGATCGATCCCACGAGACGACGAACTTGTACTAAAAAATGCTTAATGCTTATATTATGAATCAGCAGTGATGTAATAAAATCCGCATATCAGTAATTGTAATTTTATATATATATATATATTATCTTTATTATAATGTATACTTATGTTATATATATTGTATTCTTATTGAAGAGTGATATGTGTATATTGGGTTTTGTTTTTTTATTGTTTTTGTTGTAATATATACATTAATATATTATATAATCTAATATATAATATATCGTATATTTAGATATTATATTATATGTATATATATATAATGCATATGCACTTGAGTAGATAAGTTCCATGAGAAAACTAAATTTCGAAAAGGAATCGAAATGTGAAAGACCAAGGTTGATAAGTAATCTACTGTGACTTAAACTGTAAACAACGGCCACTGTCTTTAAATTCGGGGATGGTTATATTTCGCAAACGTGTCACTGAAATTCTTTTAAGGAAAAGATATCCTCCTTTCTTATGTATTCGTTATGAAAGTTGCTTATGATATTAAATTAAGCATTCTTTTACCGCAATACTCTTTCTTATTCAGTACCGGAGAAATGTGAAAGTAATGATGTACGTACGTTGTTTTTATGATTTATTTATAAAAGTACGAAGATGCTTGTGATGGCTTTTAAGTATGTGATAATCCATTTGCTAAAGAAATATTACATCATTATGAATATTATTTCTGTGTGTGTGTCTTACACACAGCATTTCCAAACATTAATACTGGAATGGTCTTTGAATCTGAAATATGAGTTCATTGAAATACACGAGAGTGGTTTATTTAATGCGTAGATAATGCAATTGGATTTATATGAGAAGGAACCGATTTGCATTCTACCAACAGACAAGCTAATTACGAATGGCAAAAAACTAACTATCTTTTTGAAGACTTGCCTGTGTTTAAGCAATCTGTGTAAAACGTCGTTGAGCAACTTTCATTTTAGGGGAAACTATTATGCTACATTACCTCTGTTTGCATAATTTCATTATTTTGGACGGTTGACTGACTAGAGAAAACTGTATGAGTATGAAGACTGTTAGGTACATTAAATGAAATGATTAACTTGAATGCAAATATTGGCGAAATAACGAATTTGGTCGAAAATTAAAAAGCATATATGTTTCAACGTTGCATGATAGTAAATGGACCTGTAGGTTATTCTTAAAAGACAACATTATTCAAATGTTGTTTATTTATGCTTATTTGTAACATTTGCGTGAAAAGTATCAATTCATTCTGATTCAGAGAAACGTATAAGGTTTTGGATACTGCTTATTGTAAACACTTACTTTTGCTCAAACACGCACACACACACATATGAAATGGGTATTATTAATATAATATTAATGTTATATGAACATAATATGAACACCATTGTGATTGTAATTCATTATCTTGCATATGCATAGTCCATTTTGACAAAATGCCAGCTCATGAGTGTCAACATTTTTTGTAATTGTCATCACTGGCTCCCACGGAGACGGAACGGGGCTTGGGATGTACGATGCATCACTTTTTGGATGGCGACTGTTGGCTGTTCGTTCGTGAGTGGGTGGGATCTACTTCACTATATGATGGGATTGTCGTTGATGTTTGAGATTAAGCTGGCCTTATGCCAGCACGGGCTCTTGCTCATAGAGCAGCCTGTAGGAGATGGGAGATGAAGAGTCATTGGGCTCTATCTGAGAGGCCGTGTTCGGAATAGCCTTGTTTCTATTTTACTAGTGTTTGTTTCTACGGCAGAAATGGGTAAAAGCATCCTCACATTTCTGTGCAAGAAATAAGACGAAATTATGATGTCCGGTAGCGGGAAACGAACCCAGGTTACCATAATCACAACAAGGTTACCTTGCCTCTTGTATACCAGAGAAAAGATTTCGAACGCATTCGTTACGTAACGTATGACAGCACTTCTTCCCTCTTTCTCGATGGAAAGCAGTACACCTTTATGAACTCTGAAACCTCTCCACTGATAATTTTCATAATGTACAAACTAACTAAATATGTTAATAATTACAAAAACACTTCGATTATTAGTTAACCTCCCAAAATAAGTGTCCTAAGAAATTACAATCTACTTTATAGGTCACAATCAGATTGACAAGATGTAGGGAATAGTTGGTAATTTTCAAAAACATAGTAGAAAGGTTGATTTGATAACTACTATATCCAATGTCAAGCAATTTTTATTTATTGGCTATCTACCTATTTACTGAAAAAAAAAAATAGCCGTTGCCGTATTTTGGCTTTAAACCTTCACCAATAATTATCATCAGAATGATGACTTCATGAGGCTCCACCCACTTTGGCCTCGTATAACTCAGGATAACACTGAAAGCTATCATGGGCATTGTTGGATTAGACAATTTAACTTCTGGCTATAAAAACTCATTTCTCGAGTAGTTGTAAGAAGTGCAAATAATCCTCAAGGATCCCAGCAGTTGGTCTAAACGTTTTAATTCATGGTTATTTATTACTACGGTCTGCAGAAGCTATTACTACTAGCACAGATACCCTACCCACATCTATGTATCGTTCCGCCATTCATAAAGTTTTTATATCCAACATGGTCGTACGGCCTAAAGAAGAAGAAAAAAATTTATATCGGATGATCTGTTGGCTGGAGGTTTTAGCACATATAAGCTTGTATTTAACAAAAATAGTTATATAAAGACTGTTTACATACAGTTCCTCTCATTCACTCTCTCTTGGTGGCATAGTGAATATTTAATGGAAATGTTCAAAATCCTGAATGACATTATAAGCATTATAATCACGTTATGGTAAATACAAATAAGACCATAAACATTGGATCTAAACTAGAAACTGAATAATTACCTATTCAGGCCATATTAAGTATGGCCACGGGCTTTCTCTTGACTGTATAAAGTTGCAAGTCGTAAGACAAATGCAGTTTTGCAACCACGGGGACAATTCCGAATCCTGTTAGCCATTCTTGACTGCTATGGGTTTCAGAGTCGATGGAACAAGGTGAATGAGTTTCTGTCTGGTGGATGGGCGGGGCAACATTTTGTAAAACGGTGTTTACCTTGTTTATGTAATGAATGTTTTTCGACTCTTGGCTCGTAATCATTAGCCATGGCGTCGGCTAGATAATTTTTACTCTATAAAAATTAAAACTATCTGGTTTAGGTTATTGACAATGCTGACAAAATTTGTGTGGGGTTGTAAAATATACATATGTCAACTTTCAGCTACATCCGATGCTTTGATGAGGAGCAAAGTCCAAAAAATCGTGTTACAGAGGCCCTGAATCTCGTAGTAGGAACTGCTTCCTTTAAAGATTTAAGAAAAATAGTTTGGGTGATAAGCTTTAACAAGGCAATATTAATGGCGCCAAATCGTTGAATGAAAAAGCATGAATGCCAAAATGATGGCACTATAAAACCGGCTCCAAAATTATGCTGTTCTTTCAGCAGAAGACTAGGAACAAAGTGTTCACTAATGAGTATCCTCAGCTTTCGACTTCGTCAGCTCCTGACGTCACACGTCTGCGGCCATCTGGTCTCCTCCACCTCGTCCATGCTCTGTGGGTGACCCTAAGGACCCTTGCGACATCTGGTCAGAAGGTCATTTGCTTAAACGCCTTCACAGTACCTGTGCCACTATTCATCTTCATTTCATTGGTGCAGGTACTGCATGTTATCTTTGTTACCATCACTGTCATTATCCTCATCATCGTCATGGTCGGAGCATTTCCATTTCACTATTAGGCTACCCATCAGACAAATGAGAGAGAGAGAGAGAGAGAGAGAGAGAGAGAGAGAGAGAGAGAGAAAAGCATTCCGATGCCTGCAATTAGATGTGTAAAATTATCCGCCAAATTAACTTTAAAGGAAATATGCTAATAATTGTTTTTATACATACAAACCTGAGGTACATTTCCTTTCCAATATATGTTATCATTTATTGCAAAGAGCGAAACCAGAGGTTCCTGTTTACCTAAGGCCATTGTTTTTTACCTACGTATTCTGATATTTAGGAAAGGGTAGTCTAAACGTTTTAAGTAACCTGCATAATGTACATAATGTATTATAATTACACTGAAATTTTCTGTCAAGCTTTGAGAGTACATGGCAATAATAGCAATAATAACCACCACCATATTTTCGTAATTGTACTTGTAGTTTTCAGTACCTTTCTGATCTTTTACGTAGCTGAAAAAAATCTGAGGACAAGTAAATTGCCTCATTTTTTCCGGTCATCTTCGAAACGAATTTTCAAATCGTACCGGTATTGGATATTTTTCAGGGTTCAGTAGAGTTGATCTGCTTGCAAGTTCAAAGCCTTTAAAAACAATATCGAAATCACACTTATACCTTGTGTGATAAAAGACAGAATTACCATAACACTTCTCTTGAATGTTTTAAAGTTGTATATTAGATTCGCATGATTTTGTAGATTAAATGTAGACCTAGTATATTTTGAATGAAAATCCATGTTACATATTTTCATACATATTCATCGTATAATGGAAAAAAAAGTTATTCTCTTACAGAAAGTTTGGGAAATAGATAGAGAGTTCCTTTTCAAGAAATATTTGGAATTCTGAACAGTCCACCCATTATAACGCCATTGAGACGATTTACTCCTAATTAAAAGTGTTTGAATGAAGGGTAATTAAAGGTCCCACGAATTAATCAGGGAAGTCTTGTAACGAGGGAGAGCGCTTCATCATGTTATTGTTGAAATCTGTTCACGAAGACCAACCAGCAATTGTTTTCCTTCCCACACATAATATCCTAGATCCTGAGAGAGAGAGAGAGGAGGAGGAGAGAGAGAGAGAGATATTAATTCAATGATCTTATAAAAACCTGAGAGATTGTTGTTTTCAGAAAACAAAATGACATTGCGAGCGTAGCAAATTCACAATTCAATGCAGAGTCGCTAAACATATAACGTTATGTCACGGGAAATCTTCATCGCTTCAGGCGTAGCAGAAGAGCCACTTGTTGGTTCAAGAATGTTGTTATGAACGTCCGTGAATATTAAATTAGATTTCATGTAATTTCAAGGAGATACAAAATATAGTTCTTAATTTTAGAGGCGATGTAACCGAGATTGACGGAATGTGGAGTCCTGTTGTGATTTCTATACAAGATAGATATACTATAAACCATATACATAAATTCGTTACGATAACACAGGTTTAGAACCATAGAAGCAGATGTTTCAACACCTTCTTATCATTAAACATTAAACCAGTCATAAGTTAGAAGTTCCAACAAGAGCTGTAAAACATAGACCGCAGATTTAAAATGCTCATTATCTTTAGTTCCTTTATTGCTAAAGAGCTTTTTCAATCCGTGAGTCTTAGTTTTTCAATTCGTGAGTCATAGTTCATCCTCATTTGTCGATCAGAGACCAGTTTAAAGTATTTTGTAATCCTTTACTGTTTTTTGTTTTATTTAAGGGCAGCAGAAGGCTGTCATTATTATGAATGAAATGAACTATTTAACAGACAATTTTTTTCTCAGATGATCATACTGAATTTTTATTATGATAAAGGTTATTCTAAGATACTGACAGATGTTTCTCACGTCTTTAAAATGTTACCGGGATAAGATAACCTTTATTGCTGTAGAGATTTTATCTATTTTGTAAACGAAAAATGAAATAATATACCAATCCTTCATCAGTGGAAAACTCGAGAAGGCAAAGTGTTTAGGAAGAATATTAAAAATCAGTTACCCCTCATGGCTGCTCAGCTTTTTACTGTCGGTTGCTGTCTGAAATTGTACCAGCATCGCTTTTGAATGCAATGAATAACATTTAACTACGTCGACCAGAGCGAAAGCAGTTCGTTTGCTTGTGGATGATCGTGTATGTTCTGTTCGTTTTGATGGTTTGTGTAGATATCCTGCTCGCTCAGAATGATTCATTGTTCACCTATTCCGCATTACAGAGCGGGGATTTATAACTGTACTCTGTTACTCAGCACAATTTATCCATTTATTGCTGGGTAATCTGAAACCTTAATATATATAAATCTTTAACGACCCAATCGAATTTTTTCCCGTCTAGCAGTGGATAAGAGAGCGAATGCTTTTCCAAACATGTGAAAACACACACACACGTTTACAAACTATATATATATATATATATATATATATATATATATATATATATATATATATATATAGTATATATATAGATATATATAGATATATATATATATATATATATATATATATATATATATATATAATATATATATATCTATATCTATATCTATATCTATCTATATCTATATATTATATATATATATATATATATATATATATATATATATATATATATATATATATATATATATATATTCAAGAGTGTGTGATTTTCACTTGACATTTGTAAACTGAACAGGACTGTTTGGCGCCGCCCTTTTTAGCGCAGATCATTTGGCTCCACCGTTTTAGCGATAGACGGTTTTGGCGCTCGTTATTTTACATTGTTTTGTACGGCCCATACTATGAATGGCGGAAAAGAAAACATTTTAAGCAAAAGGGCAAGAAAGACAAGCCAAAATTTGCACACGTCGGTTATATATGTTTGATAAATGTGCCAAGAACGATCCCTCTGCAAAGTTTTGGAGATGTGAATTAAAAACTATGAGGAAGTAAAAGAAGTGAACGAACATTCTCATGGTGCTTCATCAGTAAGTGTGGAAGTTGCTAAAATCAAAACAAGTGTAAAACGTGAATATAATTGAAAACAGTTCTCAAGCTGCCCTGACAGCATTACCTAGTTCTGATGCCATGAAAAAAATTGTGCGAAGATAACAAAATCAATTTCATTCTGCTCCTCCGAATCCTGCTAGTTCAAGAGAGTTAGTAATCCCTGACGAGTATTATTTCATGAGACGAACGGTGCTCAACCTGAAGACTTTTTAATTACCGATAGTGGTAAAAAAGATGAGAGAATTTTTATTTATGGTAGAAAGACCTGGGTAAATATTTTACGTGAATTTGATGTGTAGTATGTGGCTGGAACATTTAAGCAAATACATTGATGTGTGAGAAAATAATTACAAAGCGAGAGACGAATCTATTAACTTTCGACTTTTTGTTTTGATTCTGAATTGGGACCAAAAGAGCTCATCGCCAAATTAATGAGTGCTAAACTGTCTATCGCGAAAACGGTGGAGCCAAATGATCTGCCCCATAAGGAAACGCTTTCACTATTTTATCAACTGCGAACGGAATGAACTTCGATTGGATTAGTAGATAGATGTTTACATAGATTTAATATGTCGGTTTTTTCGAATATTATATATATATATCTATATATATATATATATATATATATATAATATATATATATATATATATATATATATTATATATATATATATATTATATCACTTTGCCAGTACATTATCAATGCAATTTGGAAAGCTAATGGCCTTATGGAAATTTTCGTTTTACTAAGTCATTGATTTGATTTATTAATTTGACTTTCATTTTCCCTGCCTACTGCTTTGCTTATCTCCTATGTGTAGATATTTGACGTTATCCGCTTACATGGAAGTATGACATCACAAAGTTCACCATTGAACTCTCTCTCTCTCTCTCTCTCTCTCTCTCCTCTCTGTCTCTCTCTCTCTCTCTCTCTCGTCTCTCTCTCTCTCTCTCTCTCTCTCTCTCTCTATCGTAGCTCTACACATTTTTTAGAATTGTTAAACTTGTCTTCCAAATTCTGGCAACAGCCGTTCATGTGCTTCAGGGTAATGGCTGGATTTCAAGTTCGAGGAGCAGCTCTCGCAAGAACATCGTAACGTCTGAAG
Organism: Macrobrachium nipponense; assembly: GCF_015104395.2. Lineage (NCBI taxonomy): Eukaryota > Metazoa > Arthropoda > Malacostraca > Decapoda > Palaemonidae > Macrobrachium > Macrobrachium nipponense. Next base: position 19,041,316 of record NC_087203.1, read on the forward strand.
GAAATGAGTCCGTGAATGGTTATGGCCTTAATGACTCCAGGTCAGTGATGTTATTGACCACTGGCCGTGATTCTTCCGATACACCATGATTCAGCACAATTATCTAAGTTGACTGGTGCACTCGTATGTGAGGGTGTTTGGGGAGAATTATATAGTTTAAACTATCAAATTCTTGACAAACTAAGTTAGCTGCGGCTGTCATTATTGACATGGTGCCTCATGTGATAGAAATTTTATTTGATAGCATAATATATTTTCGATAGCATTGAATTGTTGTATAGCTGTGCAAAAAAAAAAAAAAAACGAATATATATATATATATATTATATATATATTATATATCTATATATATATATATATATATATATAATATATATATATCCACTGCGGTCCCAAGGCCAGCATACATTGGGATAAGGAGCTGTGTAACCTTGTAGAGGTGCAGTGGCTTAAACCTACCATAAGACTGGCTTGGGGGTTATGTTGGAACCTCTGGTGACCTTTTAGGAAGCAATAGGCTTATGGATGGTACAAATTAACAGCTCTAGGGGCTCACGACAGGCCTAGCAAGCCGGTGAGCTGCTATAAATTGCTCATGAACCGCACGACTTACTTCAGGACAGACCCATTGATCAAAGGATGCCCGGGCACATCCTGACTCGGAATGTTATTTGGACATGGAAACAGGGAAATAAATCTTTGAGATAGGAACAATTAATCTAAGTACTTTGAGAGGTAAGGAGGAGGAGGTAATCATGATGATGGAGGAAAGAAAGAAATAGACATTTTGGGGTTGTGTGAAACCCGTTTACCAGGAGAAGGAACAAAATTATTGCATAACAATTACCAATTATTTTACAAAGGTGGAAGAACCGCACGACACGGAGTAGGTTTTATTGTGAGTGAAGAGCTAGCTGGAAAAAGTTAGTCATCTAGAATTCAAATGTGATAGGATTATTAGCATTTCCTTAAAGTTAGGAACATTTCAAGCCAGCATAATTCAGGTGTATGCACCACAGCAGGGCCGCCCTCAAGAAGAAAAGGAAGAATTCTACAGACATCTACAAGAAGTAAAAGATTCTGTCCCATATGTAGAGAATACATTAACAATTGGAGATATGAATGGACATATTGGGCAAGACAGGACAGGCATAGAGAGCATATTAGGAGCATTTAGCATTGGAGACAGAAATAGAGAAGGAGAAAACATAATTGATTTTTGCCATACTAAACCAGATGTCCATTATGAACTCTTTCTATAATCATAGAGACAGCCACAAGTGGACGTGGTACCGATGGAACTCGGCTTTAGGAGCATATACTGAAAAATCAATGATTGATATGGCAATAACAAATAACAAAAATATGGTCAGAGATGTAAAAAGCATCCCCTCTGTGTCATTCGATTCAGATCACAGGCTTCTCTTAATTAAATTAAAGATGACAAAACCCAAACCAATTAAAAGCCAAGTGAGAGAAAGATTTATTTTAGAGAATATGAGAGAAGAGGAGTGCTTAGTTAGATATCAAAACGAAATAAGTAGAGCTAAACAAATGCAACAGGAGAGCAATGACCCAAATGAAAAATGGAGACACTTTAGAATGGCTGTAGTGGGTGCTGCTAATAATACAGTGCAAAAGAAAAGAGTTCGAGGTAGAAGGAAAAAACAAACTGCTTGGTGGACCCCCACACTAAAGGCCGCTGTTGCAAACAAAATGAAACTCTTCAGAAATGGATGAAAACTTTGAATTTGGAAGATCACAATAACTATAAAGAAGCGTCGAGAGAAACGGAAAGAATAAAAGCTCAAACAAAAAGAGAAACATGGGAAAGAATAGGAGAAGATCTGGGAAATGATCTCCAAGGTACCAGAAAACTCATATATAGCACTGCCAAAAACTATAGAAAGGGAAGCCAACCACCCACTTATGTAATCAAAGACCCTATGGATGGGACAATTTTAACCGAACCCCGAGAAATTGAATTAGGATGGAAATATCACTTTGAAACACTACTAAACAACGGAAACAATGACCTTGAAGAGCATGTAGAATTTGATGTGGTTGGGGATGCAGAAACCGACATAACAACACTAGGAGTTAAAAAATGCTCTCAAGAGGATGATAATGTAAGGCCCCTGGAGTGGATACATACCTGCAGAGCTCCTTAAAACATGGGGGAGGATGGAGTCATTCTGGCTACTAGAGCTAATCGACATACTCTGGAATGGGCAAATGCCACCTGAAGACTGGAGAAGAGATCTAATGTGCCCAATCTATAAGAAAGGTGACAAGACAAATTGCAGCAATTATAGAGGAATATCCCTAATGTCACATGCTTTTAAAGTATATGAAAGAATACTTGAAACTAGATTGAGAGGATATGTTGAACCAAAGCTGGGTGAATGGCAAAACGGTTTTCGACCAGGAAGAGGGACAACTGATATGATTTTCTCCCTCAAGATGATATTTGAGAAGAGTGGAATGGGATGGACAGGGACAGATATATTGCTTTTTATAGATCTAGAAAAGGCTTTGATAGAGTACCAAGAATGAAAATATGGGATGCCCTAAAAGACCTTACTATGGAATCCCTGAGAAACTTATAAGAGCAATTTATAAACACCTATCAAAACATCAGATCCAGAGTAAAAAACAAATCAAGAGAATGAAGACTGGTTTGAAATAAAATCAGGAGTAAGACAGGGCAGCGTCCTTTCGCCACTTCTTTTTATATTGTTCTTAGATAAATGTATGAGGGAACTAGGTGAGGATGAAGCTGCAGATATGACCATCAACCTCATGTATGCAGATGACCATGCAATGCATAGCCCTCAGCGCAGAATCTCTCCAAGAAAACGTCAACAACTGGAACGTGATCTTAACAGCTAATGGAATGCGGATTAACAAGAATAGACAGAGATCATGCACCTATCACGAAACACCAAGTAACGTAGATGTAGAATTAGAAGGTCAGACATTGAAACAGTGGTAGAAATTTCAAATACTTAGGAGTAGAGTTTAGTGACCAAAACGATTCAAAGCTCGAAATAACTACCCGAATACAGAAATTCAGTAACAAATCTTGGTACTGCTCTACCCACTAATGAAAGACAGAAATATACCTCGCAAAGTGAAAACCATAATATACCTCTATTTTAAGACAAATATTGACTTATGGCCATGAATCATGGACATTAACATCAAGAACTAGAAGCCAACTTCAAGCAGCTGAAATGAAAACAGCCCTAAGACTCATAAAAGGTGTAACAAGACTAGATAGGCTACGAAATGAAGACATTAGAAGAGAACTGGGAGTGGAGGGGATACTAGATTTTGTGGAGAGGACAGCTTAGATGGTTTGGACACACCAAAAGAATGGAGGAGGAGCGATATCCTATAAGGTTTTTGGAATGGACACCGGAAGGAAGGACCGGTAGGAAGACCAAAAATGAGATGGCTCACAAAAACATAGAGAGAGGAGTAGAGAGGAGAGGCTCTAGTTTGCGGGAAGTTGATGAGATGAGGCTCTATGATGATCGCCAAGAATGGAGACTGTTCCTGAAGCAGGACGACTGACAGGCCTGGAGGCCTACCTGCGTCTGGTGAGAAAGGTGAGAAATATATATATATATATTATATATAGTGTATATATATATATATATATATATAGTGTATATACATATATATATATATATATATATATATATATATATATATATATATATATTGTGACGTTTATAGATCGTTCCGTCTACCCAGGTATTAATTAATTAATTTGATTTGGAAAACGGCAGCCATTTCTTCCAAATGTCAGCTGATTTTTAGTAAAACGCGGGAAACCCAAAACCCGCCAGCCAGAGATAGGGGTCCTCAGTTGGGGGAAAAGTCTTTTGTCAGCTTTATGGGACGTATCTCAAAGGTGAAGGATGTAGGCAGATTGGTACTTCTTAGACCTATATCTTAAGCTCTCTTTCCTGTGACCCCTCTGCTGGCTGTATGTCTTGTTTCCAGGATTTGCCTTGCTCGTGGGGGTTAAGCTGAATCCCAACACCCAAGCAAACCACCTGAATTCTGCCCCAGTCGGCTGCAAGACGTGACCTCGGACGGATGTCCAACTACCTGCCTTCCTGTTTGGCCTATCTAGGGCGTGAGTGGCGTGCCAAGATACCCAGGCCCAAGACAAAGCGGCCACGTTTCTACAAAAGGCGTTCCACACTGAACACGACATCCAGGTACGTCTTGTGAAACAGCATATTGCCAGTCCCTTATCACCTATTATCTATTTGATCCTCGTTTTCCCAATTCAATCTCCAACCCCACAAGGAACTCATCCTTTTGTTCCCTCTCACTGCCTCATGGCCGCATGCTTCCCCTTGTGTGATCGTCCCAGACCAATGAAGTCATTGCATACCTCAGTGAAACATTAAGAGTTTCCTTCTCCCCAGTGTTAGAGAATTAATTAATCAAAACAAGAAGTAATTTTTTTTCCTTTTATCTCATCTAATCTGGGATCTTTTCAGATTCCATGAGCCACGTGTCATGTCTCTCTGCCCGCAAGTGTTGCATTACCCAAGTTTATGAGACCAGCTTTCATCCAATTACATTTTAGCCAGCTATCCATTTGTGAGAGATTATAAGTCCCAACGTGCGGACGCTGTATTCACTTTTCTCCAGGCCAGAACGAGCCTTTTGTAAATAAATAGCTGTAAAGTTTTAGCTGAGTCTCTGGCGACCTACCTATTCCTCTAGATTAATTGTCCATTATAAACCAGTTTTACGGTAAGTTCAATTAATTTCAACTTGTCCTCCTTCAATTATTTCCGTTTTACGTATATAGCCTCTCGCAAGGCCCGGCGAATACGTAAATATATATATATATATATATATATATATATATATATATATATATATATATATATATATATATATATATATATAATATATATATATATATATATATATATATATACTAGCTGACCTACCCAGCATTGCCCAGGAAGAATGAATGACAAAACTCTCTCCTCTCTCTCTCCTCTCTCTCTCTATCTCTCTCTCTCTCTCTCTCTCTCTCTCTCTCCTCCCTCTCTGCTCTCTCGTAAGTAGCCATCTTGCCTGGTGAGACGTACCCGCGTGAAATGTCACCCAATAATCAACAGATATCACAAGTTTAACATACGACTAGAATTTGAGAAATATCTAGAAGTGTTCGTGAACTATCGGTGATAAGATTAGTGTGAAAGAAAATAGTAGGATAAAGCGTCTTCTAAGTTAGTTTATCAAGTGTAATACTATAAATCAGAACAAGATGGCAGTAAGTTCCAACTGCGGGAAGAGGTGGCGTAATTTGGCGTGTTTAGCAAATTCGCATACGATGAGGTAGCAGGAAGGGAACTGGCATTTCTCATCTATGAAATCAGCAACAGTCCTAACCAAAAAAAGATACAAAAGCATTCATAGATATATTAGAAGGATATAATCCTTCAAACTGGAACAAATCTAATGAAAACATCTTAAAATAATTGAAGAAGTTCCAAATAAAATCCAAGTGGTCAAGAGACTCATAAAGAAAATATACATAAACCAACATATTCAGACAAAGGAAAAGGAAAATGAAATAAGGTGAATCTTGTGAATATCCTAATTGATGCTTAGGAAAAAGAATGCCAAAAGCATGCAAACTGTGTAAGGTTTGGTATAGCATAGTCAATCCACAAAACCTAATCAGAAAATGTGCTGCATGCAACATTCCGACCCATCCACAGTGTGCTGAGGTAATACAAGATTTGAGAAAGATTACAAGAATTTTTTGTTCAACATGTCTATCATGGATAGACAATGTTATTAAATCAATATTGAATGTACAAATAGTTGAGGATGAAGAAGAAGAGGAAGAGGAAGAAGAAGAAGAAAAAGAAGAAGAGGAAAACGGAAGAGAAGTAAACAAAAATGAAATGACAGAAAAAAAAACAAAAATAAGGAAAACAAAGAACAAGATAAAAGTATGGATGCAGAGATACTCATTGATACTACATATGAGGCAATAAAGCAGCATACCTACGAAGAAATAATTACGATATGACAACAGAAAAGCAAATCCCGAAGAGGCTCTACCCAGATCTATACAATGAACTGGAAAAGAGGAAAAAATAGACAAGAAAGACAAAATCTGCAACCTTTTGAAAAGAGGGAATTGCAGATTTGGAGAAAGATGTTACTACAAACATCCTAAGATATGTCAAAACTATGAAATATATGGTAAATTGTGCATACTTAGATGGATATGGGGATGATTGCAGAGATCTGCATCCAAAAATATGTAAAAACCTAAAAGAAGGAAAAGGATGTAAGTTCGACAAAAAATGCAAATATATGCACCCTGTAGCCATGAATCATAATCAAATAAATAACCACCAAGTAATAAAAATCCAAAATAAGAAAGAAACAAATAAAGAGAGAAATCAAGAATATCAGGTAAAAGAGAAAAGCAAACCACCATGAGATATGCAGAGGTGTCAGCAAAAAATTTCAAAGCATCACTCCGAAATTCTACTCAAGAGATAATAACTGTATTTATTATGCAAGAGATATTGCAGAAACGGAGAAAATTGCAGATTCAGACACAAAATGAATAATTATGATGAAGGAAGATCAAATATTATGGAAAAGTTGGATTTTTTAATGTCAGAATTTCTGGAAATGAAAAAAAGAACAACATACCAGAACAGGAAAGAGACATGGAAAAATCCTTATTACTACCAGTATTAAATGAAGGAGAAAACACGCAAACCATCATAGTGATGAATGCGCAGGGTTTAGTTACGAGTAACTCAAAAAGAAAAATAGAGTACTTAGAAGAACTAACCCAAAATGAAAAGAAAATAGATATAATGAATATAAGTGAAACCTGGTATTCCCAAGAGACTGGAAATGATGATCAAATAAAAGGGTTCCAAACTTATAGATCAGATAGAAAAAATAGGAATCAAGGGGGAACCGCAATATATGGGAAAGACAAAAAACAAGGAAAAAATATATGAGAAATATAGTAATCTCAGAATGTGAACTAATAGCGGTTAGAATTTGAATCTGAAAAATTGATGAACATAGTAATATATAGACCTCCTAATACTAAGAGTTTGACTTAATAATTGAAAAATTGGATGATATATGTAGAAATCACAAGGACTGGACTATTCTCCTATCTGGTGACTTCAACTTTCCTTTCGTAGAATGGAAAGAACGAATAGGAGATTGTGGTTGTACTTATACATATAAAAAAGAGAGTAATAGTAGTGCAGAAGATAAGAGGCAATTTGAAAAGCTATTAGATATGCTACTAGAATACAACATTCAACAAATAAATCACATGCCAACAAGAGGAAAATACTTTAGACCTAGTATTTGTGAACGAGATGAATTATGTTAAAGAAATAATAGTTTATAATGCGAGTATTTCAGACCATAATGTCATAGAATTAACAGTTTCATTCCAAAGCAATGAAAATAGAGATAAGCAAGAAATGAAAAAGTGGGAAGGATATGGAAAATACAACTTCTACAGTAAAAATATAAAATGGTCAGAAATTAATGAAGAATTAAACAAAGATTGGGATAACATTTTCGTAAGTGATGACATAAGGGTAAATACGGAGATATTATATAAAATATTGGAGAAAAATAGTGGAAAAATATATACCGAAGAAGAAAAGTAAAAACATCATTCATGCATACAAGAGACAGAAGGATCTTGTTCCAGAAAATCAGAAAGTGGAAAAAAGGTCTTGCAAAAGAAAAAAATGCATGGAAAGTTATAGAACTAAAAAGTAAGATAGAAAATGCAGAACAAAAGATTATACAATCAAAAGAAATGAAAAACGGGACTTGGAAGAAAAAACCCTATTAAATATCAAGCAAAACCCAAACTATTATACTCATATGCGAAGAAGATGAATAAAAGAAGAATAGAAATAGGCCCTCTGAGAATTGAAGGGAGATTAACGAATGAAAAAAAGGAATTTGCAACATACTGGCAGAACGATATAAGAGAGAATTCACCCCTAGAATAGATAATGAAGATAATGATATAGAAGTAAGGGATGAAAATAGTGAATATTTAGCCGACATAGATATTAATGAAGCTGATATTGTGCAGGCTATTAATGAAATTAAAATGGAGCTGCTGCAGGGCCTGCTGGAATTCCCTGCTATTTTGTTAAAGAAAGTAGTTCATTCTATCGCAAAGCCACTTGCAATATTATTAAGACAAAGTGTAGATACAGGCAAGAATACTATGATGCGCGCAAATTAGTCATATATTACCCCTACTTTCAAAAGTGGATCAAGACTAGAGGCAAGTAATTATAGGCCTGTGAGTCTAACATCACATATTATGAAAGTGTATGAAAGGGTAATGAAGAAAAATATTATGAAACATTTAATAAAAAATAATTTGTTTAATAAAGGACAACATGGTTTCGTACCGGAAAAAGTACACAAACCCAACTGTTAGTCCACCGTGAGAAACATATTCAAAAATATGAAAAGCGGAAATGAAACAGATGTGGTTTATTTAGACTTTGCAAAAGCTTTTGATAAAGTAGACCATAATATATTAGCGAAGAAAATTAGAAAACACAATATCGTGGATAAAGTAGGAAGATGGTTAAAAGAATTTTTACACAACAGAAAACAGATAGTTATTGCAAACGACGAGAAATCGGATGAAGCCAAGGTAATATCCGGTGTGCCGCAAGGTACGGTGTTAGCTGCAATACTGTTTGTTATTATGATTGAAGACATAGACAATAATGTTAAGGATTCGGTAGTGAGTAGTTTCGCAGATGACACAAGAATAAGTAGAGAAATTACTTGTGATGAAGATAGGAACGCTCTACAAAGAGACCTTAACAAAGTATATGATTGGGCAGAGGTAAATAGGATGGTATTTAACTCTGATAAATTTGAATCAATAAATTATGGAGACAGAGAAAGAAAGCTATATGCATATAAGGGACCTAATAATGAGACCATCACAAATAAGGAAGCAGTTAAAGACCTTGGTGTGATGATGAATAGGAACATGTTATGCAATGATCAAATAGCAACTCTGTTGGCAAAATGTAAAGCAAAAATGGGAATGTTGTTACGGCACTTCAAAACAAGAAAAAGCTGAAAACACATGATTATGCTTTATAAAAACAATGTTCGTAGTCCACTTGTATATTGCAATATGATATGGTACCCACACTATCAAAAGGATATTGCACAAATAGAGAGTGTACAAAGGTCCTTTACAGCTAGAATAGAAGAAGTTAAGGACCTAGACTACTGGGAAAGACTACAATTCTTAAAATTATATAGTCTAGAAAGGAGAAGAGAACGCTACATGATAATTCAGGTATGGAAACAGATAGAAGGAATAGCAGAAAATATCATGGAACTAAAAATATCAGAAAGAGCAAGCAGAGGTAGATTAATAGTGCCCAAAACTATACCAGGAAAAATAAGGAAAGCACACAGGACATTAATCCACTACGCACCAGCATCGATAATGCAGCGTCTATTCAATGCGTTGCCAGCTCATCTGAGGAATATATCAGGAGTGAGCGTAGATGTGTTTAAGAATAAGCTCGACAAATATCTAAACTGCATCCCAGACCATCCAAGATTGGAAGATGCAAAATATACCGGAAGATGTAAGTAGCAACTCTCTGGTAGACATTAGAGGTGCCTCACACTGAGGGACCTGGGGCAACCGAACAAGATGTAAGGTCTGTAAGGTAAGGTCTGTAAGGTCTCTCTATCATAGAATTAAATAACTTTAGTCCGGGGTATTCACTATCAGGTTTACCTGTCATTTCTTCTGCCAGTTCATCGAAACTGACGTTAAAGCTTTCATGTAGACGACAGTTTGTGGACATAGTTTGTCCACTAACCAGAATGGTTGAACTGATGACATTACCCAAAGTTCTTCCAACCAACTGACAGGTAATTGCATGTGGGAACAAGTAAGCAACGATTTCGTGACAGTTTGTCGCTGGATTTCACCTGGGAAGGATCTCAGCCACTTTGATCAGAATATGAACAAATTATGTATAGGCCTAATTCATTTTATTGTTAGACCCTTCAGTGCTATTTGAAGGGCGTTATGAGTCCAAATCATATAGTAAAAATTAAAAACAACATTTCCATATGATACAGACAATTGGGCATAGGCCGTGGCTAAAGTCCTGGCCTTTTATGAGTGTTACTATAATGAAAGTAAACTTTGCTATCCATTTCATTAAAAAAAAAATTAAAAAAAAAAAAAAAGAACCAATCCCCAGGTTCTAATTTAAACTCATTCAATAATATTGTGTGATAATATACGTCTCTTTTCAATAAGAAATATTTAAATTATGCTCTGTTACGCCTTTCTGCGTCTTTCATATTAGTAAGTGAATTACCGCAGTAGTTACGTATTCTTCTACCTCATCACCAAATCAAGAAAAAAGTGGCAAAACACTTTCCAATTCGGCTAAATTCAACTCGTGATAGTTTTAGGGGTGTTTATAACATAGCATAATACATTACAACTCATTATCTTTACAATCACATAAAATTTAATTAATGCAGCATTAAGTATAATGTACAACATCTATAATCTTGGTCAATTCGTTCCTTTGCTAAAAATGTAATCATTAATCAAACAAAATCTTTCCCTTCTTGGAGGAATGTTAGGCAAATGGTTATTTATTGTTTTAAGTAAATACGTGTTGATAAAAGATAAAAATTAATATATATTGTTCTAATATATAACCATAAATGATAATGATATTTTCATAAATGATGGGAATACTATTCCTTAATGTGTATGATTACATCTACAAAAGGTACGAAATTGACGTGTGGTGTAATCAGTGAGCACTTCAAGTTACTGGAATTGCAGTAGTTGCTATTTCTTGATTCAAAATGTAATCCCTATTTTCACCATACACATTTACCCTTTATATGCATAAATTCTGCCCGTTGCTTCTGGAAATATGTCCAATTGTAATGTTCTAAAATTCCTGTGTGGTTTTGGATTTACAATTTTCAGGCATTATCTTCCAGGTAATCAGTACCAAGCAAAGTGAAAACTCAACCTCCGTATGCAGTTTAGTTTTGTTAATTCACATGAAAATTAGTTCCAAATGTTAACTTATAGAATATATCGATTATTCCAGGCCTCGTTTAATCCGGGTTTATTACAAAATATTTCACTGTAACGTTACGAAGCAGTCACTACAGCAAATTCAGAGGGTAAAAACAAAGAAGAAACTAACAAATTAATAAGAACTTTACTGAAGAATAGGTGAAATATAAACAAAAATTTCATTTTGTTTTGTCTGTAATTGTATATCTGGTCACCGGTTTACCATTTCTATAGTAGACAAAAAATATACAAACATTCACTTCATTCACTTAGACAGACACACACACACACATATACTATATATATATATATATATATATATATATATATATATATATATATATATATATATATATATATATATATATATATATGTGTGTGTATATGAATAATATAACATCATCGTGATTCATATAAATTATTCGAGCTACAAATGTCCTTTAATATCTAATTCGCTCTACCTCGGAATTGATATATTTTTCGTATATGTAAACCGAAGGGAAATTTTTTTAGTTGATAATAATTTCGTCCTCATTTCCGAGGTAGAGAGAATTGGATATTAAAGGACATTTGTAGCTCGAATAATATAATTGAATCACGGTGATGTGATAATCATTCATAACACGGCTACGTTCGTCAAACGTTCGAATTTGTTAACATTGTAGTGGGGGTTAGATATCGATTCTAATTACGAGTAACCGAGTTCGACGGTATAAACTTATAACCTCACTTGTTAGCCGAATCGATAACATCACTGTCGTCTTGATTTCGTGCCTGTCCGCTGGACGGTGGTTCGAGCCCACGAGAGGACGAAATTATTATCAACTTAAAAATTCCCCTTCGGTTTACATATATGAAAATATATCTATTCCGAGGGGTTCTGAAGAACTGTGGAATTGTTCCCAAGAACAATAGATACGTACTATAAACACAGTGTTTCCCAATTATAGTGCATAGGTTATGGGTTCCGAGAAACAGAGTTAAGGTTTGTTCAGAACAGTTCTTGTTTGTTCCGAGAAATTGGTAATGTGTTCAAAAGAACTATTTGTTTTTTCCCAAAGAACATAAATAAACACCGCGACAATGGTACGCTGGTGGGATTGAGTTCAATGACAGGATTTATGGCGCTTAGTGCTGACTCGCTCCAGATAACCGAGTGTAAAGATTAATGATGGGAGCTCTTGGTACCCACTTACGTTTGAGTAGCTCCGTCATGTATGGTAACACGGAAAATAATGGATTTGTTTATGTGTTTATTTCTTCGCGAAGCGGTAAAATATAGCAATGTAACCCTCAGTGGGTTGTATAGATTAGAGACACGTAGAACGAACATTCAAAGCGTGGGAAGCTTACACAAAATCACTATTATACATTTTAATTGTAACCTTCAAATTTAAAAACATGAACATAATAGCACTTATTTTATTCGTTCCTGGAAATGTACAGCAAAATATTTAGAGCGAAAATTCAATGGGGTTAACAACAACTTTTAGAATAAGTAAAGTATTGTTTCATACAACAATGAATAACCTATGTCCGGTGATATCTAGTATATTATTTAAATAAACTCCTCCCTCAACTGGGATCAATTGGGTTATTTCTCGTCTTGTACTAACCTCTTCTAGAGCAACAGACCTTGGAGAACTACTTACATTTCAAGGATATAACGTTGCTAATTTTAAATAAGTTAACGAGGACATATCAGCAAATGTTCAAAATGTTCGCCTTTTTCAGCGCAGTGCACCAAAATTAAGAGTAATAAAATATTTCCTTGCCATCAGCAAGCCCCTGAATATATTTCCTTCAAATGTCTGCTTAATGCAGCTCGTGATATATTGACTGTGCCTGCTTCAAGAATTGTGGATTTCCTTTAGTTTTATCTCTTATTATTGAAATTTGAATAAACGCGTAAAGCATAGACGCTCAGCAGATCCAAAATGGAATGATGTCCGACGACCGATCAATAAACCACATTGGCCTTTGGGAATGACTTCCGGAAACTTTTCCCAGCTCGTAAACAATGCGTAGTAAACAAGTTCCCCGCCACCATTAACAGATTGCTTTTCTCCTCACCAGGACTCCTGGATGGAGTCCTTCAATTTCAATCCATTCTGTTCCAGTAGGCTAAACCTTTAGACAGGGATTAAATGGCCGATGATATAGTTACCGGCTTTGTAACGGCTCCTCCATATCGGAAAGCATATTGTGGAAGTAAGAAACAGTGAGGGATGTTCGGATTAATGATGATTAATTTAGAAAATGATTCTCAGAATATTCCTGCTGTCCGGGATAGTTTTCATTGAGGCTTGGAGATTTCAAGCTAATAGCGTTCACGATAATTTAGATACTATGAGGATCTGTACGTTATATAGCATTCCAACATTTATATATGTATATATGTATATATATATATATATATATATATATATATATATATATATATATATATATATATATATATATATAATACACACACACACACACACAGAAAAAAAAGAGAAAGAGAGAGAGAGAGAGAGAGTGAGTTTGAATTTCCTCATTTCTTTACAATACGTTAGGACCAAAACATTTACCCATGAAGGAAAATCCCTTTTCCGGAAGGCGATGTGATTACATTTTTCTTAAAAAGAAAAGTTAAAGACTTTATCTGAGAGAGTTCCTTCACCTCTTCCTGAGCCGGACTTCCCATAAACCTGATTTCCTTCACTAAATGATTTCTATCAGAAGAGGGCGTGAGAATGTTCTGTCTTACTCCTAAGTATTGAAAGACTAATTTTATGGCATTGTTTCAGAATTGATTTAGGTCCATCAATCTGTTTAATAATTTTCTAAAACTGTTGTGTCTCTTGTCACATTATATATAGCATTGAAGAAATATAAGTCTGTGCAAAAAAAAAAGTACCTCTAAATTGACGTATTTATGGTAAATTCATTTTAGAATATCTTTATGTTCCATTTTTATTACAATTTATGATGGGTAAAAGACAGAAAGGCCAATTAAAAAAACACTTTTCAAATTAATATTCTCACATAAAGATCGGGGTTCTTTTTATTTAAAATGAATTCTAGGCAAGAAGAGAGTGAAATTCGCGGACCAGAAATTTTTTTAACATGTCAAAAAAAAAAAAAAAAAAAAAAAAAAAAAAAAAGATACGCTACCGCAAGGCATTGTTTCAAGTTCAGTATAATGATTATTACTTTAGATCTTAATAATCTCAAACGTTTATGTAAAGCCCCTAGGCCATTCATTTCACAAAATTCTAAATTGTTGAAATAGAGAATCATTCCAATGAGAGTAGTGTAGGGATCCTCACATATATTCTCTCTCTCTCTCTCTCTCTCTCTCTTTATATATATATATTATATATATATATATATATATATATATATATATATATATATATATACATATATATATATATATATATATATATATATATATATATATATATATATATATATACATATCTATATATATATATATATATATATATATATATATATATATATATATATATATATATATATATATATATTTATATTTATGCACTCAATATATGTCAGAGTGAAATGGGAAACCTATATACGTACATCTTACAGTGATATAGTGAAAGCTTAGGAATAGAAAATGTGTTTTGTTAACATGTGTATATTTACATAGATTGATTAGGAGCCGAATATTAGAAAGTGAGGCTAGTGCTGAAATATTCCGATGTAAATATTAGCTGGCTTTTTGTATCGTCTGGCTTTCACAGTGTGATGGCCTGAAGTTCAAGCCCTGCCCCTGTCTTAGTGGATTTGATTTCTTCTGCAGCACTTACGTAAGTTGACCGTCCCTGTGGTTGTATTTTCGATCTTTACGGAATATCTTCTCGATAGGTTTTCCACCCTTTCAAGAAATATTGTAAATGGAAATAACGAATTTCCTGCATATGTCATAATTTTTCTTTTCATTGTTGATGTCCATTTTGCAAAATCATTGCCATTTGACCGTGTTCTTATTGATGCTGATATCACGGAAGGAGGCTATTAGAAAATAAAAGGCATACTTATATTCCTATCTTTAATAAGCTTTAAACTTAGCAAATACTGAATTCCCGCTGATACTGAATTCCCGCTGTTATCAACAAGGGCCGTAGTATGATTCCCGACCTGGCACCTGTTACGTACCCCGTGAGAGGGCTGTTCCAAGTTCGTTATAATGATAAACAAAAAGAAATCAACACCAACAGTTGAAACTGGGGATACGAATATAGAAAGAAACAATAACAAAACAAAGGTTTATTTACAAGCTTACTAACAAAGATAAATGCAGAATGGTATCTCCTATTTACATAAAAAAAAGGCAAAATCTTACAATGCGTGAACTGGGGAAGAAGTAAGGTAATTCAAAATACTTGCTGGCCAGTTTTGCGACTCGAAGCGATGGCTTCACAAAGGAGAACTGCGATTGCAGACGTCTTCTTGACACCGTATTGCAGAAAACAATGTCTATTCTTGATACTTTGAAGCAGAAAGAAAAACTCCTCAAAACCTCTTGTAAAACGTTTCTTCTCTGAAAGTCTTGCTCTACGTCGAAATGCCTCGGTCGTCCTCTCCTGACGACGACTTGACCAGAATTCGACCAAACTCTCTCAAGCGACTTTTCCTCTCTGATCCTTCGTTGGTTCCTTTTTCTCTTATCTCTCTCTGCTGCCGATCTCTCACTGATAATCTGATTTGTGGCTCTTACTGATGATCTGCTCTCTCCTACTTCGTCAGTCATATTTATACGGCATTCTCGGGGGGCGGGGCCTACGGCGAACGTCACAGACTCCCGAGATTACTAGAATTTCTTAGAAGGATCTGGAACAAGTATTACATCAGAAATCGTGGCGTTTCTCACGACACGTCGGCGCTTGTTGCGTTCCACAACACTCCTGCCGATTCAGGAGCAAATCTTTGAAGAAAAAGGCTTCGGAGTGAACAAGAACCCTATGTCTAGCATTAGAACAATTCCAGGGTTGTTCAAGGAATGGCTGGAATCAGAATTTTCATAAACTCGGTAGAACAGCTGTAGTCCCGAAAAAAAACTGTTTGCTGTTATTGCAATCTTTAATTCTTTATTAAATTAGGATTATCGTATTTATTGCTCTGTTTTATCTTATAAACTTTTCACATTGACCTTGACCAACAAAATCGGTGACGTTGTTAAAGGTCAGTGTAAAATGGATGTATAGTTTTTGAGTAGAGTAAACTATATACTTCGCAATTAAAAAAGGAGTGGTGAACATTATTGCTTTGAAACATTTCCTGAAAATGAGCAGAAATTTAAAGGTTTGTGAAGAACCATATTTCTTTCGTTTTCGTCTTTAAAATAAATCGCTGTATTTTGTTAGAAATTATTTTTCTGTACTGTTTAACCTGCGCATTATTTTTTAGTTTTATTCTAATGAATAAATCACAAATATCCTATCTTAATATTCATGTATTTTTAACTCGTGGCGAAACGCCTTTTTCAGACTAAAATTTTTAGACCTTGCCATAGGGCTTTCTTACCCGGTCGCATATTTGTGCTCTGTGTTAATATCTGTGGGAGATATTAGGACCAATCAGCATTGTCAGAACTTCGTTTGAGACCAATGACGTCATTATCCTAGCATTCCTTACTGTGTGTACGATAATTATCCGCTTTTGACGTATATTTTCTCTACTGAAAAATTATAATCTAATATGTATACTATCCGTTTTTTTCATTCGGGTTATTCATTAATTGCTTTTATCATCTAAATACTAAAAAAATTCAAGTTTAATTAATGATGAAAATCGAGGAAGTAGAACACTTATATATTCGTATGATTCATTAAACTGCCCTTCTTGAACATGATTCTCGTTTGTAGAAAAAACAATTCATTCATACGGTCTAGAGGCGCTTATTTAAGAGCGGTCAGTCATTCCTGTCTTAGAACAATGGCATGGCAAGGAAAAGCTATTAAATTTCGAGAAATTCAAGAATATAGACATTTAAACCAGTGACAGTAGCGACATAATTGAATTAAGGACAAATGTAACAACAAAGGGACAGGTCAAGGAATGACTGGAAGAGTACGCAAATTTCGTTTAATGCCTTTCCCTACAAGATAGGTTTACTCATAGATATAGAGAAGAGAGATTGTACAGACAAGTCCAATTGTTTTGCGATGATTCTGAGAAATAGCGCGGCCTCGACTGCAGAAATCAGCAGCAACAAAGCCACTTCTGGCACCTCAGTGCTGCTGGGCAACAAACTGCGGACCATACAGAAACAGGATCACACCTGAACAGGGGATCATATTTCATAAGATAGTGACATTTTTCATGCACGAAAATCTTTATAACCGTCGAAACAACCTCAAGTAAACATGTGTTAGATATTAGTCGATATACCGTCAACTACACACCTGCTTTTCGAGCTACTAATAAAATAAAATGTTAATGTTATAATAAGCTCTTCATTAAAAGCCTATTTAACATTTAAGTTCATGTAGCCTAATAAAATAGCATGAAGGGGTACTTTCAGTCCATATAACCACGATTAGGAGTGACAATTTTCCCTACTGTACTACAATGTACATAGGTAGTATCATGAGGGCTAGCCCAGGGCCTGCTGCAGTTGTACGTGGCAATGAAGTATTATAATTTTATTTACAATGTCATCGGTAAGTTCTGGAGCCGCCTCGTATATGCAGAGGACTCGGCTGAATTTGATCTGCCACAACTTGGAGGTAGTAGGCTTTTCTTCAATTTCACCATTATCATTTTTACTCTATACTTTAAAGTTATACTAGCTAGCCTACAAATAAACTTTACCAACTAGCCAGTCTACAGGGTTGATCATCAAATAACAAAGGGGAGCCCACCTTAGCCTAACTTAATTTGCCATGACCTTCAGGAATGCTGATTTTTCCATCAGTCCCCCCTCCACAGACTATGAAATACAGCTCAAGGTCGTGGCTAGCTATGAAAACCTTAGTTATTTCTTACAGGCTAGCGTAACCTAGACTCTACAATGTAAATAAATATGTTGAATAACTTGTCAATTGCAACAGTAATAAAATTGAGAATAAAATAATAATGATAATAATTATTAAAAAAAGCATTGAGAGTTGTTAATCATTAGTGCACAGATTGTATAAATTAAATTCCGGCTTAAGACCTTAGGTGGTTACAGTAGTCAGGTCCAGAGGGCTAAATACGAAAATTGAATGCAGAAAAACTAACTTGATAATATTCAAAGTAATAATGCAAAAGTAAAATACCAGTAATAACAGTAACGGTAGAATATAATAAAGATGACGATTCTACAGATGACACCTTGCCAAGACAGAGATTAAGACATTAGGGAACAGACGCCTCATTTTGTTTCCCATATTAACCACAATTTAGATTTTTTTTCTTGCTTTACTCCTTAGGATGCTTTGTATGAGCGATTTGCTGTTGTTTCTCACTCGGCTTATCAGACTGAACATTGTTTGCCTTACAATGATTTGTAAGTTGTCCAGGTGGTTTTCTATGAACATCTGTGTGGTGGAGCGGTAACGAGAAGTGCTTGTAAGGCGTTTCAAAATGTCAATGTGCACAACAGTGATACGTCTCATGGTCTCTCGGGTATAGTTCGTCCACAGGGAGAACCCATAGATACTGTAGCAATACGAGCGGAAGAGCACCAGTTTCATGTCTCGGTGACAGAAGCCAAACCTCCTTGCAGTCATGTTGCCAGTTGCACATAGTTTACGACGCCTCTGTTCTATGTTTGCCGTATCTTTTAGGTCGTCCGTGATCATGTGACCTAAATACGGAAATTCGAGCACGAATTCCAGCCGATGATTTCCAAGGAAGGTTTGTGGTCCTGCGATATGCTTAAGCGAACTCGGGAGCAGCGACATGCACCGGGTCTTGGTTTCGTTGTATAGGATATCAAATTCATCTGCATATTGGCGGCAAGTGTCGATGAGTCGTTGAAGACCTTGTACTGAAGGGGAAATCAGAACCATATCGTCGGCGTAACAGAGGTTGTTTATAGTTGTTTCGTTGACAGTGCATCCGATTTGGAGCGAGTTCAGGTATGGTGAGAGAATGCCCCCTTTGCCGAAGCCCGTGAAGAACCGAAGGTGTACGACAATACATTACCCCATTTGGCACAGAATTGCTATGTGGAGAACCAGCAATATAAAATGCCAATTAAATATAGAGGTGTGCCTCTTTTATGCAGCTTCAGGAAGAGCTTCAGGTAATTACTCTGTCAAATGCTTTTCTGAAATCAACAAAACAAAGGAAAACAGGAGAGCTGATGATAGGGAATAGTTCAGCAATTCATTCAGTATGTAGATGCAGGTGTCGGTTGAGTGGTTTGCTTTAAATCCGAACTGGTTGTCAGCGGTGTAGGAAGGGGAGAAGTCTCACTAGAAGAACCGACTCAAGTATCTTCGACGCGATCGTAGTGATTGCAATCGGCCGGTAATTGCCAGGGTCAGCTGCATCCTTTAGCTTGTTTGATTAAAGGTATCGAAGTGAACTAATAGTAGGGAGTCTTGAAGAATTTGGTGAATTATGCACGCATTGAATAGGGCAGCTAGCAATATGTATTATTATCGGATGGCAGAATTTGAAAGCTTCTGCGGGAAGACTATCGCAGCCGGGCGATTTATTATTAGGTAAGGCTGTTTATGGCATCGCTGATGTTACCTGGAACAATACGATCTGCGAAATGAAATTGAATGTTATCAGTAAGGAGGTTATCTACATCCCTTCGGAGTCTTGATCGTTTATGCAATTCAGGATATTGGAAAGTAATCTATTCTTCCCTTTAAAAACGGTTTTCAATAAGTCATTCGTTTATAGTAGCTTAGCAGTCGCCCCTGTTTGTTGTGGCACGTGATTCATTCCATGGAATCAGTTTAATTAAGAATTTTGACTAACTCTGTGAATAACTGGTCAAGCAGAAGCTTGTCTGTTTCAGATATAATGTTTTCAGCTTAACATCGCGGTATTTTAAATTCGCGTTTAGGCTGAATTACCAGCAAGAACCAACTGAATCCCATTAGGCACCTGAATATCTCTTTCAGTAAAGTCTGGTAAGTCTTCACGACACGATGTTACTTTCTTAGACACTTTATTTCATGTGTGAAACAAAATGCGGCTCAGTTATCAAATGATAAATCTGTCATTTTTCTTCACCTTGGTTGTAATTTTGGATATATTAAGCAGATGATTTTTTTTCTTTCCACAGTTTGTCACTTTCAGTAGTTTATAGAAACCGTATCCTAATATTTATAAAATATCTGATTCTAATGCCATAACTCTTTACTATTTGAAATTCTTTTGTGACAATATATTATAAGAGTTTTCCTCCTATATATTTCAAACAGCACATCTATATATTACATATAATCAGCCTGAGATAGGGATGAGTCACAGATATACAAAAGCAATGAATATTTGAGGGGAATTATTGTAGTAATAAATGTTCAATTTTTTTTTTTAATGGGATGGTCCAGTTAGTCATTATGGAGTAATAATATTTCTTCAAACATACTGGTTTGCGTTACTGATTTTCCTGTAACTAAGTTTTATGTCTATTCTAAAAGCTGCAAAAAAGGAAAAGCAAATAATAACTAATCGTTTGAACTGAGATCCTAATTCTCAGATTAATTTGAATTGAGTTCATTTTAATCCATCAAATGCACAGGAAAACCAATCCTTGTAAATGGAATTGGAATAAAATAGAAAAGAATCACATTCATTCAGCTGTTAAATGAGAGAGATTACAATCTATACGCTCCATAATTCCGATCATGCTGACAAACGCCCTTACACCATGAACCATTTACGGGCTAAATTTCCACAGAAATGAATTATAGAACATTCTAGATCATTTTGTAAAGCATTTCTTCCACACTTTTTAATTCAGTTCATCCATTTTTCGAGTTGCCTGTAAAACGCGGGTCATTTTGCAATTTGTTTACGTATTCACCATCAATCTCTCACTTGCATTTTCTCTTATTAATTTTCACACTGTCCAGAAACATTTTGGTTACATATACTGGGATATGTTAGAAGTTTATGATTGTTTCGCATAATTCCCTATTTCATGAGAAAAGTTTCTTATGTGATGTGGATAGTTTTTTTATATATATATTTTTGAAAAGTAATGACATCATTTATTAACAAAATGATTTAATGAGCTTCTGACTTACCCATTAAAATGTAGCACTTGACAGGCAAATCGATTACTATAGAAGTGAATAGAAAATATATGAAAATGAATGAAGATGGCGTAGAAGAAAAGTATAAAAAATTATATACCCAGAGCAATCCATAATTATATTCTGGCAAAACTCAGCTAAGTATTGGTTAGCGACATGAGAGCGTGACGTCATCATGACTGTGATCCTTCTCATTTGAAGGCTGAATGAACCGTGATTCTCTTCAATTTTATTCAAAATCTAACCCAATTACTTGCTCTTCCTACTCATGTGATGGATTTAAAATGAACTCGGAGAGGTGATATTGGTTTACCAGTCTTAAACGCTTAGTTATTATATATATTCTCTACTCGAAGCTTCGGTGTTTGAATTTTATTTATATCTGCGCTCTGTTAACGGAAGCGAAGTTTCATTTCTGTTAGCGCCAAAAATTTAAAAAATTCATCTGGTGATTCTGAGTATTTATAACAGTGATAATTATCTTCAAGTATTCATGACTTTTACGTAATAGTGACCATGTTCTTATTTCAGGCTGATAATTATGTGTGAATCTATAAAAAAGACTATAAAGTATGATGGCATGATTTCTATGGACTGAGATGGAAACTTATAACTTATTGATATAAAAGAAGAGGCTGGAACAGGATTATTGGGCGTCAGGGTTAGATGCTTTATTAATGTTAATGATACTGTTCCTATAACTCTTGACAACATGAATTGTTGAAAGCAAAAACTAAAGGTTTCAATAATAAGCTTAACACAAAAAGACGACTTCATCTTGGATCCAAAGAACATACGAGGCTGCCGTCTAGGGTTATGCTTACAGTGTACCTAAAATAACAACCAAGCCGATGAATAATACATATTTATCATTACAAATAACTCAACTCGGTACTTTCATCACATTTGATTATTACTATAGAAAAAATACTACTACTTCAGCATGTAATCATACTATAAGTGCGTAATGTCTGTCAGTCTGTCATTCAATCGCGGCCAAACGGCTGGTCAGATGGGCATGAAACTTGGCAGGGTTATGGTGGGGACCCCTAATATGGTTTTGTAATGGGGTTTCATCCAACCTACCCCCTCCTTTGTATGGGTGGGGGTGAGAAGGGATTCCCTGAAACCGAGCTGTTTCTGGCCATGAAACGAGGCTAGTTATTCCCGTAGACTTAGTTACTTTACGATTTTTCATACATAATTTCTGTACAACTTCCCCGGGGAAAGTCGCGAATATTTCAGCTCGGACACAATAGAAGAGGAAAAATTATCATCAATATCCGCAAGATTTTTTGAATAAACTTAAAATCCATCGTGACTGCCAGTGCAAAAAATAACGTTGAAGAAGTACTGCCTGGTAATGTTGCTTCATAATTTTGATCCTGCCATGGACATTGCAAACGGAACGAGGTACACCGTTATGGAGCTAAACACCCACGTCATCGAAGCAGTGATAGCAACAGCAATTCACGCCGGCAAACGTCTGTTCATCCCCGATTCCTCTGATGCCTTCGGACAACCAGTTTCCATTCCAGTTTTTACGGCACAGGCAGTTTTCCCATCAACCTGGCCTTCTCATTCATTGCAAACAAGTCGCAGGGCCAACTTTTGGGTCTTGTTGGTGTTTCTGCTGTCACCCATGTTCACGCATGGCCAACTGTAATGTGGCGATGAGCAGACCAACTGACTCTGCCAACTTGAAATTAAGTTATGGACAACTGATAATATTGTGTACAAAGAGGTTCTGTAGTAGGTATGTATAAAAAATCGCCCTTATTTTAAATATTGCTGAACATATAGTACATATAAATTTTTCACTTCTGTACCCGTATTTTATCAAGTTTGCTAGTTCTATTAAAGAACAATTTGGATCCTCTAAATGACTCCAACGAATATTCATCGCCTGCGACTTCTTATTCATTTAAAAAAATGAAGCTGTTTGTAGGCTTGCAAATGAATTAATGAATAAATACTAGTTGGCGTTTCTAGAATGCAAAACAAATGAATAAAGGGGAACTTTTCAAAGGACACTTTTTTTTTTTTTTTTTCTGTTTCGCAATATTGGTGTACGCAATATTGCAATAATTTTTCATTACATTATATTAAAATCTGAAGCCAAATAATGCTCAGTCAAGCATTCCAGTATATTTGCATAGTAGAGCCTCCCAGGAAAAATTGCTTCCCCGACTAACGACGCATTTGAGTGAAACTTTTAAAGAGTTCAAGTAATATCCAATAGGGATGGGGAGTTTGAAAAGGGGTAGGAAGGGGTGACGTAAAAATTAGTGTCTAATCCATAGTTTGTGTGGTTCGCTGAGATGAATAGTGACACTCATGATGCCCTCAAAATCCAAGTTCAGCCCTGATAGGAAGGGGGGATGAGAAGGGGTGAAAATTGTAAAGTCCAAGTTCAGCCCCAATTTGAATGGGGGTAAGAAGTGGTGAACTATAAAACGTCAGAAATGTGGGCAATGTAACTGAAGTAATTATCTTAACAGAAAGGAAAAAAAAAAAAATAGTAGAAGAGAGAGAGAGAGAGAGAGAGAGAGAGAGAGAGAGAGAGAGGGTTTATCGGTTGTCAGATATATATATATATATATATATATATATATATATATATATATATATAGATATATATATATATACTATATATATACAGTTTCCGTGAATAGTGAATATCAGGGTTGGTAAAACTCACGAGGCATGGTAATTGAAACTTATTAGGGTTTCGAAGAGACTACCCCTCTCCTCTTCAGAAAGGGTCCCTTCGAAAGGTTAGTAAATTTGATTTTTGGTGTTTTGTGGACTTTACTTAATCTCTCCCTCTCTCCATATTATATATATATATATATATATATATATATATATATATATATATATATATATTGATATATATTATATATATATATATATATATATATATATATATATATCTATATATATATATATTATATATATATATATGTATATTTGTGTGTGTGTGTGAATCTTTTCATATCACTGACATTTTATATACAAATAGTAAACTACAAATGTTATTTAATGTAATTCTGGGGTGTTACTTTAGACTCGTCTCTAACTCTTGAGGAACTTTTAAGGAAAGTTCAAGCAAATGCTGCATGAAAGTTAGATATTGTTCTTAAGGCTTCATGTATATACTTATAAATCGTGATAATATCGATGCAACATGTTTTAGATCCTTTGTATTCCTTTACAGAGTACTGTTCTCCGGTGCAGACGTCTGCTCTGCCAGAGATTTATCTGTCTTAAGTAAAGTTGTTCGAGGAGATAGGTTTCTGTTTCTTAATATTGGTAGTTATGACTTGGACCATAAACAGATGGTCTCTCGTTTATACTCTTTCATAAGTTCTTTTATTCAGCAGAGATCTTTCACATTCATAATTGATCCCTGATCCCTTTTTATCTGCGCCGAGAGCAAGAAATATGCCTCGCTGTCGAACCTTTCAGTTCCAGAGGTCCTTTATTCCTCACACGTTGGACTGTGGAACAGCCTCCAGAGGATGTCGGCAATTGGAAATTCAGAAGTTCAGCGAAGACGCAATGCATTACTACCCTAATAATAGTTTCCTTGCATTTAGCACATTTTTAGGTATTTATTGATTTTTTTTAATTTAATTTTTTTTTTATTTTTTCATTTTTAATAAGCGTTATCCCTTCGTTCTCTATTTCATTTGACTTCCTCTTACTTCTTCCCCGGTGAGCAGCATCTTCTTTAGAAGCTTGAATATAAAGTCAGTGGCCCTGCGGGCTTGTTCCATATGAACAGGTTTCATTAAAGAATAATAATAATAATAATAATAATAATAATAATAATAATAATAATAATAATAATAATAATATAATCATTTGCGCTACTTCGGGAATATCACCGAACGGGTAATATAAGTGATAAATGATTTGGTACATGTGAATCGAACACCTGACAGTACCTATCAACGAGTTCCAGTCGACGTTCTAGACCACTGGGCTGTCATGGGAAGTATTAGTCAATGCCGACCCTACCATACATGAGAAATCATTCACCGCTTAGAATTCCCCTTCGGGGATATTCCCGAGGTAGCGGATTTTGGATAATAAATGACATTGGTAGAGTTTGAAGAAAAACGCTTTCATCTCGAACACACGAGCAATAACCGAATTATTCAAGGGTTTAGTGGAGTCAGAATATACATGCATTTTTTTTTTTCTGTAGTACGTAGAACAATCTACTACGCAATTACAAAAAGTGAAAGTCGATATTTTGAAAATTTTTTTTTAAGGATTATGGCCATTTTCGTTTTATTTTTCCTTGAGTCTGCGAAGTTTGTTATTATCTGAATTTTCATGGTTTGAGAAGGGTAATTTTTTCTGTTTATTTTCTCCTGGTAATTCTTGTAACGGGTTGAGAACCGATACATTAATAAAATATCGTATGAAACACTGCATTAGCCCGTAAATAAACGAATAAGTAACTACAGAAGTAAGCAATATTAAATGCCTGAGTCACTTAGTTAATACATATTCTGAATGAAAACAATCATCTGAGAGCCTTTTTTTCGTTTTTGTTTAAGCAGACTTATTCAACTTATTCAAGAACTATTTTTTTCTTATTCATCATGAACAGGTCACAGACGCCATAAAATGTTTTTCTACGAACAAACTACTACTTTTTTTCTTTTGATCGGAAGAGACTGAAAAAAATTTTGATTTTATTATGAGAATGCAACTTTACACTCTTTATTCAATTTCAAATAGATATTTTTATTGATGTATCGTTTCTCAACCCGTTACAAGTTACCAGGAGAAATGAACGAAAAACAGTGCCCTTCTCAAACCATGAAAATTTTATTATTAAAAAATGAAAAAAATAAATTCATAAAATTCATAACATATATAAAAAAAGATGTACTAAAATGCAAGAAGAATATTATTAGGGTAGTAATGCATTGCATCTAAGCTTGAACTTCCGAATTTCCATTGCACGACATGACATCCTCTGTAAGGATGGAATTCAATATTTGAAATAAGGACTTTTCCACATAATTTTTCAACTCGCATAGAAAAAAAAAACAAGGTTTTGATATCCATCCATGAAACTACCAGGTGAACTATTTATAAAATAAGTCGAGCGTAAACTTTTTGCATTAGCTTTAAGTCGAATCATAAAATTTTCTCATTAACCATAAGAATCTGATACACTTGGACGCCCAATTCGAAGTATGATGAAATATCAAAACATTTTTTCAGAATTATGTCACCGTGTTTGATAAAGTACTACAATCTACCATTCAATGATGATTAAAGACATTCTTTCCCTACATAACATGAATGTTCTTTTCACAGATGAATATATCTCACCGAAGCGTTTTTTTTAATGATTAAATACCACAAAGATACATATACATATAATGTGTATATATATATATATATATATATATATCTATATAATAATATATATATATATATATATATATATATATATATATATGTACTAATCAACTTTTCGTCTGGGTTTTTTGTAATATTCGTTGACATTCATAGTCATTGTCCATGCCAGGACTATAAAGGAAATATTTCATACATGTTAGACTGAAGAGAAATGTTTAAGACCGCTGCCTGCTACAAATATGAATTTTATTAGTTTTATCCCAGGTTTTATCTTTATCCCTTTACATTCATCTTTTATGTGAGAAAAATAGTCTTCGTGTTGATCATGATGAAAGGCTTCAAACGTACATTTAGTAATGCATGGGGTTTATTTCTGGTGGCCTGTGTTTCCTAGGCTGACCATATCGAAATTTAAACAAGCACCTTGAGGATCTCGACGAGCCACAGTCTTACGACATTTTGTAACTGTCTTTGATTGATATCATTACGAGCTTCTCGATGTGCTGCCATTTGAAACTCTCAGCTACGACTGACCGGGCAACGCTCAGTTCTTCCCAATGCATCCAAGTGGAGACGGGTCGGCGACACCTCCGGAAATGCGGTGCCAGATGCGCGACCAAATGGCTAACTTAGACTTTAATAAAATTAAAACTTACTGGGGCTAGAGGGCTGCAATTTGGTATTTGATGACTGGAGGGTGGATGATCAATAGTTTTCTTTTACAGAAAACTAAAAGTCAAACATGCATGGGGGAGAATTATAGCTGCACCTCATTATACAGATATCACTGCCCCGTCGCCTTTAAAAAACTCTTCAGTAGGTCACATGAATGAAATCGTCCTTAAAGGGATCGTCCGGAAACCTCGGAGCACTCGAAGCTCACAGCCAACAACATCCTCATCTTTCCGGTCTTCTTTTCACTCTCGTGCGCCTCCTTCGATTGAGACATTGCAAACCATCAACCTCATTTCCAACATGAGAGTTTCCGCAAGGAATGAAAAATTTCCCTACCTTTATGAAGTTATTCACTTTTCAGTTTATCAGTCAGTGTAGACTGATTTCTTTCTCCTCTATATATACAACTTCAACTCAATCACGTTTGATTATGTAAATAACCAAAAAAAAAAACCCACAAATTTTATAT
Organism: Macrobrachium nipponense; assembly: GCF_015104395.2. Classification (NCBI taxonomy): domain Eukaryota; kingdom Metazoa; phylum Arthropoda; class Malacostraca; order Decapoda; family Palaemonidae; genus Macrobrachium; species Macrobrachium nipponense. Next base: position 19,069,250 of record NC_087203.1, read on the forward strand.
ATATATATATATATATATATATAAATCTATATATATATATATATATATATATATATATATATATATATATATATATATATATATATATATATATATATAAGAATCTTCAGAGGGTGTCCAATGATACCAGTTGTAAAATGATGAAGTTTATATGAAACGTTTCGCACATAAAACATCTGGTCATCATCAGTCTGCAAAGAGCAATAAGACAAATAAATAACATATAAAGCCATAAAACACAAACAGAACTCACATGAATTAAAATAGTCTTAAAATTAACCAAAAAAAAAAGAAAAGTACAAAGTAAAAACAGTAAAAAGAGAGAGAACACCCAAAACACTAACCGTCCATGAGGAGAGAAGATGGAATGACCTGTCGTCAAAAGCAGGTGACGACGTTAACTATGCCAGGGTGTAGAGTGGTCTGAAGAAGTATTACCTTCAACGAAGGAACAAGTTTCTTAATATATAATGACTCGAGGTAGTTAAGTGATCAGGATGCTTGACATGATCTATTATTGTGGAACTGTTCTTTCTGAAGCTCAATTTTGCAATTAAAAGCATGGGTTCCTGATATTAGAAAATTCAGGTTGTTTTATTCTTTGTCCTGTTCGGAAACTAAAACCTAAATGACTGCAATATCGAACCCTCAGCAACCTTCGAGTTGATCCAACGTAAGAACCTGGACATCCAGGGCATGTAAATTTATATATGACGTTGGATCTCATGAAGGGCTGAAGTGATCTTTGAAATTAAAAAAGGAACCTATGGTACAAGGATTGTTTGATATTAATTTGACCTTGAGACACGGAATTTCTTGTTCAATGATTTGTTTTAAACTGGATATGAATTTCAGATCAGAATATGAGGAATAGTAGCATAAAATAACCTTTTTGGAACATCAAAAATTAGGAGATAAAGGCTGAAAAAAAACTTCGAAAGTATCTGTTTGACAATTTTCAAAACTACGTCTTGTGGAAAAGAATTGGACTTAAAAAAAACTCAGCAAAAAAATGAAATCTCGTCATGAAAAATTTTCCAAGAAGATGAATACTTTAGGGCCCTATTTACCAATGTGTGGATGGATGTTTAATTTAAAAGAATGTTGACAGGAATCATATTGTGATTTATGGTGAATTTTTTGAAAAAGATATTTTTCTTCCCTCTTTGCGCCGCTGCGCGGCCGAAAAACTCCGAAATGTGTACATCGCATTATCCTAATATTTTCTCCTTTCCATATTAGCCGTTTTATAGAGTTTCATTATCAAAGTGTGCGCAAATTCATGAAATACAATATAAAATAATTGAATGTTGTAACTTTTCTCATTTCTGAAATATGTGCGCCATATAAATCACGATGATTGGGAAAAAACTACGTATGGTCAAATTTGACGCAACCGAAATGGTCAAAAAACCGTAATTGTAAGCTAAAACTCTTACGGCCTAGAATATCCAGTCATTTATCTTCATTTTGAAACATTCGAAGTCTCTAGAACAATATTGTGAATTATGATGAATTTTTGAAAATAATATTTTTCTTCACTCCGCGCGCCGCTTCGCGGCTGAAAATCTCCGAAATGTGTACATCGCGTTATCCTAATATTTGCTCCTTTTCATATTAGCCGTTTTTAAAGAGTTTCATATATCAAAATGTGCGCAAATTCATGAAGAATACAATAAAAATAATTGAATGATGTAGCTTTTCTCATTTCTGAAATATGCATATAAATCACGATGATTGGGAAAAAAACTACCTACGGTCAACTTTGACGTGACTGAAATGGTCGAAAAACGTAATTGTAAGCTAAAACTCCTTACGGCCTAGTAATATCCAGTCATTTCTTAATTTTGAAAACAAATTCGAAGTCTCTAGAACAAAATTGTGATTTAGATGAATTTTTGAAAAAAAAAATATTTTTCTTCCCTCCACGCGCCGCTTCGCGGCCGAAAATCTCCGAAATGTGTACATCGCGTTATCCTAATATTTGCTCCTTTTCATATTAGCCTTTATAGAGTTTTCATATATCAAAATATGCGCAAATTCATGAAAAATACAATAAAAAACTAAATTGAATGTTGTAGCTTTTCTCATTTCTGAAATATGTGCATATAAATCACGATGATGAGAAAGAAACTATGTACTGTCAACTTTGACGCAACCGAAATGGTCGAAAAACAGTAATTGTAAGCTAAAACTCTTACGGCCTAGTAATATCCAATCATTTATCTTTATTTTGAAACAAATTCGAAGTCTCTTGAACAATTGTGATTTATGGTGAATTTTTGAAAAACAATTTTCTTCCCATCGCGCGCCGCTTCGCGGGCGAAAAACTCCGAAATGTGTACATCGCGTTATCCTAACATTTGCTCCTTTCCATATTAGCCTTTTTAATAGAGTTTTCATATATCAAAATGTGCGCAAATTCATGAAAAATACAATAAAAAATAATTGAATGTTGTAGTAGCTTTTCTCATTTCTGAAATATGTGCATATAAATCACGATAATTGGGAAAAAAACTACGTACAGTCAACTTGATGCAACCGAAATGGGTTTGAAAAACGTAATTGTAAGCTAAAACCCTTACGGCCTAGTAATATCCAGTCATTTATCTTTATTTGAAACAAATTAGAAGTCTCTAGAACAATATTGTGAGTTATGGTGAATTTTTGAAAAAAATATTTTTCTTCCCTCCGCGCGCCGTTTCGCAGCTGAAAATCTTCATAAATGTGTACATCGCGTTATCCTAATATTTTCTCCTTTTCATATTAGCCTTTTTATAGAGTTTCATATATCAAAATGTGCGCAAATTCATGAAGAATACAATGAAAAATAAATTGAATGTAGTAGCTTTTTTCATGTCTGAAAATATGGGCATATAAATCACGATGATTGGGAAAAAAACTATGTACGGTCAACTTTGACGCAACCGAAATGGTCGAAAAAACGTAATTGTAAGCTATAACTCTTACGGCCTAGTAATATCCAGTCATTTATCTTCATTTGAAATAAATTTGAAGTCTCTAGACCATATTATGATTTATGGTGAATTTTTTGAAAAAAATATTTTTTCTTCCCTCCGCGCGCCGCTTCGCGGCCGAAAATCTCCGAAATGTGTACATCGCATTATCCTAATATTTGCTCCTTTTCATATTAGCCGTTTTTATAAAGTTTTATATACAAAATGTGCGCAAATTTATGAAAAATTCAATAAAAATTAATTAAATGTTGTAGTTTTTTCCATCTTCGAAATATGTGCATATAAAAATATATATATATAAAAATTTCGACATTTGGTCAACTTTAACTCTCCGAAAATGGTCAAAATCTGCAATTCTAATCTAAAACTCTTACAGTATCGTAATATTCAATCATTTGTATTCATTTTGAAACAAATTGAAAGTCTCTAGAACAATATTTAAATTCATGGTGAATTTTTGAAAAAACATTTTTTTACGTCCGCGCGTTACGAATTCGTACATCATTTTGTGATATTTTTCCGGTGTTGCTTTTATTTTTTTAAAATGTATTATATATCAAAATGATTTGCAATTTAGTGTACAATACAACGAAAAAAAAAGAAACTCGTTAGCTTTTACCGTTTTTCGCACAGCGTGATTTTAATACAATTATGTATGAATTTTATTTTTTGCTACCATATGCATTATTTACATATGATAATGATATTATTTTCATTTCTGATGATTGCATACTAAACTTCAGGCAATGACAAAAAACGGCGGAGCCAAAAATGAACTCTTAATCTTCAAAACTAAGCGCGCTGGGATTTTTTGAAAAGTATTTTTTCCGCTTCCGTGCCTCACTCAAAACCGCTCCGGCATTCGGGGAGTTTTTTATTTTACCGCTTCGGCGTTTAAGGGTTAATATATTTTTCATACATGTTACCAAAGCGGTTTTTTTTATTTTTTTTTAGTAGATAATAATTTCGTCATTTTGTGGATTCAAACTAGCGCACAGAGGAGAAAAAGGCGTCACTGAAGTCCTGACCTCTGTTGGCCATACCTAACTAAACATTCATGTTGTTTAATCTCTGGGGAGTGATTTACCTGTAAAATCGGTGTAGGATTGTTCACAGGCGAGGGCAAGGGATTTTGAATACTCTCATGCCTTTAGGGACTGGCATATATTAGACATCAATCAGGGATTTGGCCAAGGTATTTGGGTCGGTAAAAGCAAAAGGGTTATAGTTTCCAATTTTTATTTTTTTGTTGGGCATCTCTCCAGTCTTGTTTGAGGGGGCCTGCGGAGGATTATGTTAGCTTTATGGATGCTTTCTCAATTACATGGTCAAGGTACTTTAAAGATGACAGCTGATTGCTTCAATTTCCCTTTGGTTCCAGGAAATCCACCAGAGAGGAAATCCTTGATGCTCTTAGAATCTCTGATAGAAATGTCACGCTGACTAAAATAGTGGAATGTATGAAAGCGAAATGTTGGTTTTCTGTATATGGTAAATTTGTATTCTGTCGTGTCTCTAATTATTAAAACATCAAGAGAAGAAATTTCGTTGTCTGTTTTCCATTCAACTTTAAATTTGCTGTTGGGCACCAATGCATTTAATTTTGAAAGAAATTAGTTGAAATTACCCACCTATTATCCCAAGAATGTTAGGATATCATCTACATATCTCATCCACAGCATGTCTAGGTTTTATTGCATTTATTATGATAGTTTCTAAATTTTCCATGTATAGATTGACCAAACAGGTCTTACGGTGCTAGGGCTGTCCATGCTGCACCGATTTTTTTTTTTGTGTTTTTTTAGAATGACACCCCGAATTAAAGACGTTATTTGTTTACACATAACTCAGTTAGTTTATTATTTTATCTATGGCTATTGGGAAGGAGCTGAATAAAGGCTAATTTTTTCTATCAAAATCTGTGACCGTCCTGTACAGTTGCTTTTTGTGAACATTGATCTACACATAAGCTTAAAAAGTTTTTAAGTTGTGAATTGGCATATGTTCTTTGAATTTTTATGACAGAAATCCTCAGAATATTTAATGTGACTGGGAGAAAATGTGATTAAGGAAAGGGAAAGGAAGCCGGCTAACCACTTGGAAATTTATAATAGAAAGTTCCGGCACGCGAGATGCAGGTAGGTCTGAATGGAAGATTATCTTTATGAGTTTTGGGAAGGCCATAAATGTAAGGAAGTTTTTGGTTAATGACTTTAAATTTCTCCAGTAGTTCAGTGCTCATCTTGTCTTTTCCAATTATCTTACTTTTCTAAGAAAATTGTGTGGGGACTTTTGTAGGGGATTTTGCGTTAATATGTCATAGGTGATTTTGTCACCAAGGAGTTGGTTGATTTTGTCCAGGCAAAAGTCTTAGTCCATGATCATGATCAAGAGAGCATTCTTGGAAGAGAGCATTTTTCATATTGTGACATTTTCGACAAAATCTCATTTATCGGAAAGGTCTCGTTTTCCATATCAATAAAATTAGCCTCCCATTTGGTATGCTAATGCCAAGTCCATTTCACCGTAATGGAAGACTGGAACTCCATTCAACTGCCTCAACTTTAGCAGAGTCTATGATATCCATAAGGAGCTGGAACGGTTCCTCCATGTTCTTTTCCATCAGTTTAATAGTCTTTGGTTTATCTTCACCGAAAGGTTTTGACCCATTTTAGTCTTTCTCTTAAAAGACTATTCATTCTTGGGCAGAGAGCCTCACGAAACGGAAAGCGAGGCTCAGTTTTATTAAGACCTAGTGATATAAAAAGGGGTTGTGAATATAGTTTGTAGTAGCTGATGTATTCCGATAGTACACTGCAGAGAAATATAGAAATTTAGTAAAGAGGTTAAAAGAAAAGGGATAAATAACAAAAATGTATATCTAGTTAGTTGAATAATGGAAGAGTTGTATTTGCATAATTTTCCGATTGATGGCAGCATGAAAGAGAAGAAGAGTATTTTTGGAAACTACTTTAGATTTATGAATAGAACAAAAGATTGATGCTTTTCAAATGAATTTTCTTTTGTCAAATATGTGTAGAGTAAAAGGAGCGAAATGATGAGAAATTACAGATTAGGAGTGGGAAGTGGTAAAATTGTTGGCAAAGGTAGAAATGGATATTATTATTTCATAAACTGAGGTTGGGATTGTGTATTGTTTCTATAAGAGTAAAATGGGTATTTCGTGGAGTAACATAAAATTTTTTCCTTTGTTTAATTTTGAAAAAACCTAGGCTAAAAGAATAACTTTCTGGAATATTGGTCACATATTTTGACTGATTTGTTAGTCATCTCCCTTCCACATAGGACTGGATGGAAACCAAATTATTATATACAAGGCTTTTTCCTGCCATGCTGGTAACCTTGAAACAATAATTTAAATACCATTGAATAACAGAGTTTCATTAAGCCAGTGAACCGTAACATAGGCAGTATAAACTGGAACATACGTATGTTGAAAATGTAAACAAAGACGAAAAGATCTTCACCTCCAACAAATCAGGTCGACGCTTAAGGTAATACCTTGTTTGGGGAATTGCGAATGTGAAAGTGTCAATGGATGCCAACAGAGATCAGTTTTGTTCTGCTGACACGCAAATAAAGGGTGTAACAATATGTAATGTATGAGAGAGAGAGAGGAAGAGAGAGAGAGAGAGAGAGAGAGAGAGAGAGAGAGAGAGAGAGAGAGAGAGAGAGAGGAATTGAATCAAATCAAACCACAAATTTTCTCTCTATATCTTGGTTTGTGAAATATGATACATCATGTTTTTTTAGCTTCAGAATCAAAGGTTTCAAAAGATTTCTATAAGCAGAAGTATATCGCTACATTATTACTATATTTTCTCGAACACTATTTTCCTTGTTTTACCATTGCCAGAAATATTATATGGATTAAGAACACAGAGGGTCGATATTTTTAATTATTCAGTCTGTTTCATGTACCACCATCTTGATCCTATTTCATCTTGATGTTTGTAAGTAGAGTTTTCAGCGATTACAACTGGTACAGTTTTTGGACGAATTAATGATTGGGCCATTAATCTAAATACCAAAGGTAAATTTTTTTTAGTTCATACACATATACTTATTCATATTATGAACTGCTGCATTCACCGAACCTAAGTAAAACCATTAATTTTCTGACTTTTTAGATGTATGTAACTAAATTAATTTAATTGAGAAGTAGACATAAGTTTGGCAATTCCAACTAATGACAAATTAATTCATTTAACTCCTGAGGAATATAAGCATACGGTGTTTGTCTCTTAAATTTATGGATCTTGTGTTGATTTTATTTACAGCTAACGTTTGTAAAGGATGTTGAATGTTGTTATTCGCTACGATATTAGAGAACAGTTAAGGTAATATATTGTATAAAATCCCAAAAAAGATTTAATTGTTGGTAATATTTGTGTAAATAATAATAAGCAGTTTAATATACAGCAACTCGTGCATGTAAATATGTTGTGTGGCTGTTTATTAGCATTGGCTTCATTTTCATATACCCCATGTCGATTAAGTAATTACATATAGTGTTTAGCAGGGTAGGCCTAGTGTGGTTATAGACAGAACCGGCTGTGGGCATCAGGCGTCTGTTAAAAATTCCGTATGAAAGAGAGAGGGCATCATAATAATAATAATAATAATAATAATAATAATAACAATAATAATAATAATAATAATAATAATAATAATAATATCCTTTATTTCGGTTCAGGGCCATATCAATGAATATACAAAATACACAGTAAACATACACAATCTAGATATATGAGTCAACATGATAGGAAAAATGAGTAATCGGGACTTATCCACAAAATAGCTGAGGTAGCATAAAAGATAATAATCATAATACTGGTAATAGTAATAATATTGGTGAGAAAAAAAAATGCATTGAGAGCTATAACAGTTAGTGCACAGATTATAAAACTTAAATTTCAACTAGGGACCTCAGGTGGTTACAGTAATCACAGTAATAATGAAAAAATAAAATATCAGCAATATAATATTGACAAAATCTGCAGATGACATCTTGCTAATACAGAGATTAAGTCCTTTAGGGGACAAAGGCCTCATTTCCCATCTTTCCCACAATTTAGATCTTCTTCTTGCTTCACTCCTTAGGATGCTTTGTATGAGTGAGTTGCCGCTGTTTCTCACTTGGGTTACCAGGCTGGACATTGTTCGCCTTACAATGATTTTTAAATTGTCCAGGTGGTTTTCTAAGAACATCTGTGTGGCGGATAGAGTGGTAGCGTGGAGTGTTGTGAGGCGTCTCAGAATGTCATTGTGCACAACAGTGATACTTCTCATGGTCTCTCGGGTATACTTCGTCCAGAGGGAACACACATAGAAACTGTAGCAGTACGAGCGGAAGAGCAGCAATATCACGTTTCGGTGACAGAAGGCAAACCTCCTTGCAATCATGTTGCCAGTTGCACATAGTTTTACGACGCCTCTGTTCAATGTCTGCCGTATCTTTTAGGTCGTCGGTAATAATGTGACCCAAATACGGAAATTCGCGCACAAATTCCAGCGATGGTTCCGAGGAATATTTGTGGTTCTACAATATGCTTAAGCGATCTTGGAGCAGCGACATTGCACTGGGTCTTGGTTTCGTTGTAGATTAAATCAAATTCCTCTGCATATTGGCCGGCAAGTGTCGATGAGTCGGCCATGCACTGATGGGGAAATCAGAACCATATCGTCGGCGTAACAGAGGTTGTTTATAGTTGTTTGATTGACAGTGCATCCCATTGGGAGTGAGTTCAGTTTGACATTTAAGACATCTGTGTACGTATTAAACAGGTATGGAGAGAGAATGCCCCCTGCGAAGCCCGTTTAGGGAGCTGAAGGTGTACGATAATACGTTGCCCCATTTGACACAGAATTGCTGTGTGGAGAACCAGCAATGTATAATGCCAATTAGATATAGGGGGTGTGCCCCTTTTATGTAGCTTCAGGAATAGCTTCAGGTAGTTTTACTCTGTCAAATGCTTTTCTCACATCTACGAAAACACAGGAAAACAGGAGATGCTGATGATTAGGTAGTAGTTCAGCAATTCTTTCAGTATGTAGATGCAGGTGTCGGTTGAGTGGTTTGCTTTAAACCCGAACTGGTTGTCAGTGGTGTGTAGAAAGAGAAGTCTCACAAGAAGAACCGACTCATGTATCTTCGATGCGATCATTGTGATTGCAATTGGCCGGTAGTTGTCAGGGTCAGCTGCATCCTTTAGCTTGTTTTTGATTAATGGTATCAAGTGAACTAAAAGTAGGGAGTCTGGAAGAAACTGGTGAATTATGCACGCATTGAATAAGGCAGCTAGCAAAATGTAAATTATCGGATGGCAGAATTTGAAAGCCTCTGCGGGAAGACCATCACAGCCGGGTGATTTATTATTAGGTATGCTGTTTATGGCATCGCTGATGTTACCTGGCATAATACGGTCTGCAAAATAAAATTGAATGTTGTCATTAAGGAGGTTATCTACCTCGCTTCGGGAATCCTGATCATTTATGCAATTCAGGATATTGTTGAAGTGATCACCCCCCACATCCTTGCGTAGCCCCCGCTCTGACTGCTTTCCCCCTACTCTCTGTATAGCTTTTAGTTTTTGGGATTTAAGGACTGGATATCTTTCCAAAGATGGGGGGTAATCACCAGATTCTATGTTTCTAGGTACATTGCATTGGCTTCTTAGTTGTTTTGTTCATTTAACCTGCAGTGCTTAAGAGCAAGTTTGAATTGCGCTCTCGCCTGCCTCATTAGTAATGCAGTGTGTCCTTCCTCTGGCTGCCATTTTGCCTCCACAGTAAAACATTTCTCGTGAGTATGTATACAGATCCTTAACCAGTCATTCCAACCAGGTATATTACGAGAATTACCTTGACGAAATCTATAGGCAGTCCTGCCCGAAGCAAGATAGCGGAGATTATGTTCGAATAGAATTCATTCAGATCCCTCTTGTGGTGGTCATTTCTACATTTTGTGTTGGTACACAGTAAGGCGTCAGCCGGTTGAATTATTGACCGCAACCTGGTTTCCGTGGTCGCCCTAAAGTATCTGGTTTTCTGTTGGTTTTTTAAACTCCCAGTTAACCGCTGGTGAGCGGTCAGTTAATGGGTTCACGGTAGGGAGGGATGGGGTACTGAATGACACCTGTAGTGAGATGTGATTGTAGCCTGTTGCAAGATCTTAGCGAATATTGCAGGTCATAATAGAATCATGAGTTGAGATGTGATGCAGTGGTCCAGCAGGAGGTTGTAATTGCGTCCGCTCTATTATGTACATATGAGTAGGAGAGGGAGGGAGGAGCATTATATCGCTAATTTGGAGAGCATGATTTTGACAGAAGCGGAGTAAGTTCATTATAAAAATGTTTTGTGGGGTGAGAATTAAGGTCCCCTATTATACAAATATGATCAGCAGGAGAATCTTGAATAATACTGTGTAACTCCCCTAGGATCATGCAGTAATGATCAAAATTATTGTTATTTTCCCATGGCATATAAACATTAATTATTAGGATTTTTATAGTTCCCTACTGTCACTTGAAGCCCAAGCAATCTGTCACTCCTGTAGGTCATCACCTTTATCATATTGTCTAACGATTTGTACCACAGGAAAGAAAGTCCCCCTTTTGGGCGACCGGCTATGATTTGATCTGTAACTTGCATCGATGAAGTCGAGAAGGTTCTGAAGTCTTCATGAATTAAATCGCAGATGGCAAGGTCATGAGGCCAGAGGAGCGTTTCTTGCAATGCAATGATGACATTGAAATTTTTGCAGAGCATGTTTAGGAGAGGAATGTTCCGCTTGAGGCCAAAAATATTCCAAGAGATTATGTTTAATGTATCCATGGCTACTCACGAAGATGGGAGATGAATGCGCTGATCATTTGGGTGGATGGGGGGTTATCCAGGGGAGTGGGCAGTCACTCGCCGTGGGCGGTTGGCTGCACTTGCGGTGGAAATGACCCTGGTTGGAGTGACAGTAAAGTTCCCCTGGGGGTGGTTTGGTCCCTGATTAGGTTATAACTTGAAACTAATATATTAGGACCCGAATTCTCTGCCTTTAAGAACGTCGAGGTGTTGAAATAGGCAGGTAATCCTGTAAGCCACTTTATGTTTACTTCTGCATGGGAGTTCGTGAGAGATAAGTGGGTCAGAGCCAGTGAGAAACTTGACTCTCTCCACTATGGCGACTAGCGTCACCGATGAGCGCAGATTGTGAATTGCTACGTGACATCTCTTCTCAGGTGTCGAGCAAATGTTGGGCTCCGGTCCAGCGGCCAAACGATAGTTTCTTCTCTTCTTTCTGCTTGTTTGTATCTGCCAGCCGCCAGACCCCTCAAGATCACTCATCTGCATCTACGATGGGGGGTTGGCGGGGAGAGATAGGGTGGGGAGGATCACAAGGGCTGGTAATCATCACCGGAGTCTATCTTCCACCGGAGGCACTGAGGAGGGAGGGATGGTTGGGGGACCAACTGTCTCCTCAGAACGGCCTACAGGTGAAGGGGGCACTTCCATGTTGCTGGGAGGCGAGGCAAAACTGGATGCCGCATTCATAGGAGTTTGGTGGCTATCTGTGCGATTGTCAATCGATCCCTGCACTCCTTTGATCGCATCCCAGAGCCGTGTGAGATTAGTTGTTTTCCACCGTTTTAAGACTGTTTAGGGCAATCCTGCAGTCCTTTGATCACGTCCCAGATTCTTGATAATTTATCATTTGTCTCCTCGATTTTTCTGAGTTTTTTCCCATTATTTCAGAGAGGGATTTTGCTGTTTGGAATTTGGCATTTTGTGCCGTGTGGTACACCGCGGGTAGGCTTAGGTCAGCGGGCCCCTTTGGAGCAGATTGTAAGGGTCATCGGCGTAGATTTCCACCGAGCAGGTCCTTAGCCACTTAGTGATATATGATATTTTTTGTGTGAGGTAGGTTGTCAAGTTAGGGGAAAAGAAATGAATCCAGAGTAGACTCTGGAATGGTTGATGTCAGTTGATGATGCAGTATTGACTGGCGACACTACTTTGAAATTACAGAGCATAACGACTGACATAAAAACAAACTTTGTCAACCATAGAGTTTTGAGAGTAAATATGAGCAGGAGAAAGATATATAACACTTTATATCAAACTGAAAGATGAAACACCGAATGTTAGCATGGAGTATATAAGAATTGACACAGTTAATTAGAATAGGTACTTACGAGTGAATATAATGGAGAGAGAGAGAGAATGGTCACTATTATCATCTAGTTTTAACTGGTGAATCATGGATGACTATGTCTACAATTAGTCACTCCATACACTTATACAAAGAGTCATCAACAATAGTTTGAACTCCCGACAAACACGCTTTCAATTGCAAGCATTCAACGCGCTACCTGATATTGATGCTGCCCTTCCCTTCCAGTGCTACATTTGTCCAGCACTTTTAAGTCTTCCTATTATATCTACTTGTCCATACCATCTAAAACCCCTCTGTTCCATTATTTCTTCTGCATTAACGATTTTATCATTTCTATATATCTTTTTTACTCTTAATCCTTGTGAAACATATCGCAGTGCATACAAATAGATGTAAGTAGCATTAAAATCAACACTACCTCCAACCTAGGCTTCCTTAAATAATAAAAATCTCTTCCCAGTCATTTGCACATATCCTGCTCTCTTCCTTAACTCGCAATACAGTGACGCTTATCGTAGCATCCCAACACTGTACGTATAATGCAGAAATGATAGTGAGCTCTAAGAATCCTTAATAAATTCGCATGTGATAATTTGCATGTTGATGTAAACAAAGGGAAAGAAATCTGTAGAGTGCTTTTCTAAAATGAACTTCGGCACAAATCTAGATTACTGATCAGCGTAGGTTTCTGAGGAATATGGCGGAAAACCATTATAATCCTCAAAAACCTATTTTTTTTTTCTTTTCTATTTTTATTAGAAGTCTTTTTTTATTGAAATGACAGGTAATGAATATTCTACCGTGTAATCCTTTTTTCTTTTTAAGTAATGTTCGACTTGTAGGTGGGTTAGGTCAGAATCATCAACTCTTACAAACATCTTTGTCTCACGATAAAAGCTGGATGTTGCAACCACTTTTATCTCCTAATGTTTTCTACTGTTGGAAGGGAAACCTGTAAAAAAATGTACCAGTCAATCATTTTCTTAGTTTTATCGTTAAGGAAAGCATGTATGCGACAGAAATATCTTCGTATGTGTGCATGCGTGAGAATATTTTTAAACGTAACTAAACTTTTTAAATTGGCTTGCAAACCTACATTGCTTTATTTACTACTTCTGGTTCTCTGTTATAATTAACATGATTGGCCACTTAATTGAAATATTATTGAGTGTACACAAATACCAATGTAATATACGATTTATGTAGACCAGGAAAAATTCCGCTTTTATTTATTTTGTCCTTTGGGAAGTTCAACTTCCAGTTTTTGGTTTTTCTTCATCATTGGCTCTTTGGTCTCTGGAATATGTTTGGATATCTTTCTATTTTAGTATTTTACTTTTAGAATCTTTCCTGAGCGACCTTAACATTTAGTATTAATGCTCTCCCAAAATAAGAATTTCCTCCATTCCATTGTTTATGACTCCACTTTTCCTTACAAGTATCCAGGGACCCTCTTTGCTTCACCGTGTGCTGATCTTCTATAATCCGGCGGATAATTGAATTTCCTTTCTCACTCTGCTTCTCTGCGATATTTTCAGATTACTTTTGTTTGGAGCGGTGAGGTTATTCTGGAATTTATGGAATTGTAATAAATTCCTTCGTTTGTAAATATCCAGATGAACTTGATGGTTACTCAAACACTCTAAATTCGCCGAGGATCGATTTGTCCATGAAATAAAAAATGTATGCAAGTCATGTTTTCACAAAAAATTTTAATTATTGAAAGGAGTTTCCCCCAACCACTCATAGTTTGCATTTTTCGTCAGAGGGACACCGAGTAGCATCTTGGCATTCCCGGCTGAAATTTAATCTGTGACAAAATGTATTCGACATTTTACCCGTTTCCTCTCCAAGTACGCTATGACATTTCATAAAATACATCGTC